>NW_027332025.1:927628-940128 GCF_048418815.1 Hemitrygon akajei | reverse complement strand
GTCAGTCTCTGTTACAGTGTGAGAGTGTGGGTTTCATTCTGTATCTATCTGTCTCTGTTACAGTGTGAGAGTGTATAAGTGAGAGTGAGATTATATAAGTGCGTAAGTAAATTCATGAACTGATAGAAATAGAACCCATAGATGCAGAATGTTTCATGTTCCAGCAGCATGTATACAAATAAGTTTCCCTCAACTATTCAAAATTGCTACCTTCACCGAGTATCTCTGCTCTCTTGTTTGCCAGTTCATTTGCACAATTCATCTGCGCAACTGTGTTAGTTTATTCGAGTGATGTCCCACTCGTAAATAATGCAATATTAATTTTAATTCTCTTATGTGAGCTTCAGACTCGTCAGCATCATGCCTTCCATGTTTTATTGACAAAATAGTTACGGCCTTGTCCTGTGTAGTAGTGAGGAAGTTTGTGAGTAGGGTGTGAGGGAAGGTCAGGTTCCACATTTGGAATAATCCAATGAGGTAGGGGGTTATATGGGAGGCAGGGTTTGAGGGTCGGCACAACATTGTGGGCCGAAGGGCCTGTACTGTGCTGTACTGTTCTATGTTCTATGTTCAAAGTTTCAAATTGTTTCATGCAGAAAAAACACCAGATCCTACTAGGTGCCACAAGATATACAACATACCCGCTGTTTACACAGACACTCTGTCCAGTTCTCCTTCAGCCCTGGGCGACATCAATGTTTACCTCATTTTCATCAGCTTCCCTGTATAATATTTACTTTCGATACCTTGTATTCCAGAGCTGTCTACAGTTCCTTCTATCTTTTAAACTATCTTCTCCATATCTGTATTATCTGTGTGTATGTGTATTTGTCTTTGTGTGTTTATTTGTTTGTTCGTGTGTGCATGTGTGTGTGTGAGAGTGTATATGTATATGCGGTTGTGTGTACTGAAATACCTGCTATACAGAGTATCTTATAAAGTACATGTTTACAATTTCCTATTCGTGCTGTGGATGTTGAAACGGTAAGGTGACGGTCAAAGCCGCTGTTGAATCCACCTGACCAACAGTAAGATGTAGAAATATTATGGTGTTCAGTTAGCTGTAGGAGTATAATGGTCTGGTAAGGCTGCCATTCACTGTTCTGTGGGTTACGAGGACAACCACCAACACGTTTGACTCTGGTGTAAATACCAGCATAATAGTTTCTGTCATTTACAGATTCAACTCCGTAAACAGATGTCATCATCTCCTGCTTTAACATAATATACCAGTGTATTTGGGATTATCTGCGCTGTGCCCCGGTAGAAATAAATACAGTATCGCCAAATAAGGTCACACATGAAGTAAATTCAATTTAGAAACCATAATAAACACACACACACACACACACACACACACACACACACACACACACACACACACACACACACACACACACACACACACACAGACAGACTTTCTCTATCTCTCTCGCTCACATACACTTCCTCCATCTGTCTCTCTATCTCGTTGACTCTCTATCCCTCCCCCACCTCACTCCTTCTCTCCATCTCTTACTGCGAATGTATTAAATTCTTTACTGATGTCCCTGTTCATGTCTTTCTCTTTCGTCATTAAACACGTTAAACAACATATTTCACGGCAGATTCTGCAGATAGATTAAGGGACAGAAAAAAAGAGAAACGACTTGTTGCAGAAAGCGATATTGAAAGGAGCATGAAAGAAAAATGAACAGTAAATAGAGAACAGAGGGTAGTAGCTCAGTCTGCCGGAGAGCAGAGGGTTCAGGATGCAGTAGGTTTCAAGCCGAAAATGAAGTGAAGGTTGAATTGCAATTCACATAAAATACAGAGGAGAGACAGAGATCGGCAGCAGTGCAGAGACAATCAACAAACAGGAGAGATTCCATCGCATAATATGTGTGTTCTATTGTCTACCTACTTGTCGCCGCTATGGTGTAAAGAGGGGTGGTTCATTCTGTACCCACCAGTCTCCGGTGCGATGTGAGAGTAGGGAGCGTGTTCATTTTGTAGAAATCAGTCCCTGGTACAGACTGAGAGTGTGGGCTTTTGTAGGTGTCACTCTCGGGTTCAGTGTGAGAGTGTGGGATTCAATCTGTATCTGTCAGTCTCTGCTACAGTGTGAGAGTGTGGGTTTCACTCTGTATCTTTCAGTCTCTGTGACTGTGTGAGAGTGTGGGTTTCACTCTGTATCTTTCAGTCTCTGCTACAGTGTGAGAGTGGGTTTCATTCTGTATCTGTCAGTCTCTGCTACAGTGTGAGAGTGTGGGTTTCATTCTGTATCTGTCAGTCTCTGCTACAGTGTGAGAGTGTGGGTTTCATTCTGTGTCTGCCAGTCTCTGTTACCGTGTGAGAGTGTGGGTTTCATTCTTTATCAGTTTCTGTTACAGTGTGAGAGTGTGGGTTTCATTCTGTATCTGTCAGTCTCTGTTCGAGTATTTCGTGTGTCGTCTCAGTCCTGCACCTGTGTGACTCTGATTCAGTGTGAGCGGGTCTATTTATCCTCCTTCTTTCTCGCTGTTTCTCAAATTCAGAAAATACTCTTAAAATAGATACTGTATTCCCAGAGCTATTTTTAGAACAAGAGTCTCCTGCATTTGGTTTATGTTAAAATTGTGAGAGAGACAATGCACTGATGAATGATCACGGCTGTATGGAGCAGGACATCCTGTGTAATAGAGTCATACGGCAAACAGACCGTTCGGCCCGGAATTATTCTGCTTGCGATTCTTGCTAAAACCCATAGAACCAATTGAACAGCAGCCGATCCGTAAAATTTCTATGCTTTGACAAAACAATCTCTGAAATGTTGAATGGAAATAAGGAAAATAAATATTTTAATTAATTTAATCAAACAAGTGTATAGCTAAATTAATAAACCGATCGAAATAAAACCCATAGAGGCATCGAGTTTTTTGTTTGAGCAGCATTTATGAGGGGTGATTCTTAAGTTCGTGGCTAAGGTAGAAGGAGTGAACTTTAGAAAACCAAACACGTTTATTTTTCAACATGGACCCCTCCTACATTGACACACTTAGTCCAGCGGTCGTGAAGCGTACGGATTCCTTCTTTGTAGAAGTCGCCGTCCTGGACCTCCAGAAGTGGTCCTCAGCAGGGGTGATTGATAATTTCGAAGGAGATGAATTATACAGTTCACGTTACATGCACGTGAATTTCAGCTCTTTGAGTGATTATGCAGAAAGTTTGAAGCTAATAACTCATTATAACTCATTGAAAAATAAATGCACCAGGTTTCTAAAGTTGACACCTTCTACCTCAGGCCACGAACTTATCAATCACCCCCGCTATAGACATTTCTCTCACAGTTCTAAATTGCTCCTTCGCCGTGTATTCGCAACTCTGATGTTTGCCGATTCTGTCACATATTCCTCAATGTGCACCAGACCATGAATTATCCAGAGTTATTTCCCACTCATAAATAATATAATATTCATTTCGATTTTCTGATGACGGCTTCAGACTGCTCTGTAATATGCCATGCATTTTTCATTGATAAAGTTGTGACAGCCTTGTTCCGTGCAGCACTGAGAGAGTTTGTGAGTGGGAATGCGAGGGGAGCTCAGTTTCTCATTTGAAATCATCCAAAGCTGCTCACTGCAGCACGCGGTTGATGGAAGAATCCTGAGAATTTGGCGTCACTGATTACGTCACTGCACAGCCGGGAATGCTCCCCTCGTCAGGGACATGATGCGCGGAAGAGTTGCTCCTGTGTTCCAGGATACAGTGTTCTATGTTACACCCATCAGTGGAGAAGAACGAGATGAATGGGGGTGAATGGACAGAAGATGATGAACAGACTGATATTCTGTCTTGACAGATTTTCCAGGCACCCACCATTATCTGTGAAACAAACAAACTTGCCCCGCGCATCTCCTCTAAGCTACTCTCCTCTCGCGTTAAATACAGACCATCGCCCACTTGATATTTCCACCTTGGTGTGGAAGAACTTAAGACTCTTTGGATATGCAGAGGTTAACCTAATCGCTTATGAATGCTCTTAAAATTTAGCTGAGCTCTGAGTTGCAAGTCTTAGAATCCAGTCCTTGCTAAAGTCTAAACAAGAATGCTATGGCACCATATTGACGTCATGCTCTTGTTTGTTGAAAATTAGTCCGAAGTTCAAAGTCACGTTGTTTGTTACAATCTAGTACTAAGTTCACAGTCAAGCAATGTTATTCATAAGTATTGTTAGTCACCTACGCTGTGTCTATATAATGAACTGGGTCTGCCAGAGAAGCAGAGCCCCTAAGCACCGCTTTTAGGTGGAAGGAGGCTCTCCATCATATCATGGAATAAAGTCCTTTAGTCTGAAACAATTCTCTGAGTCGGCCGGATTTATTCTATTTGCTGCTCCTGAGAGTTTTCCGCAACATTTGGCCACAACAATTCACCTTCTAGGCCTCTCATAACTCTACCAGGTTCTGCCAGATCTCCCCCCAGCCTCTGTGTCCAGGAAGGGGTGGTCGAGGGACCATCCAACAGTCCCCTTGTTGACGGACCGGAAGTGGAAGGAGTGAGCAGTTTCAATTTCATTGGTGTTAACCTCTTTGAGGATCCATCCCGGCCCAATATATTGATGCAATCTCAAAGAGAGCACGACTGCGGCGATAGTACATTCAGAGTTTGAGAGGAATCAGTCTGTCATGGAGGACTCTCGCACATTTCGACAGTCAAGCACCCAAGACACCTTCAAAAGACGATGCCTCAAAAAGCTGTATCCATCAGTAAAGAGTTCTCCCCACTCCCCCAAACACCCCCCCCCCCCCGCACAGAAGATACAGGGGCCCGACCACACACACTCAACGTTTCAGGAGCAGCTTCTTCCCATCCTGAATCAGATTTTTGATTAAATCTTCCTCTGTATTTTTCTATTTCATTGTGCACTATTTATTTAATTTATCTCTGTACATACTGTAGTTATTGTAATTTATAGCTGCGTTATTCTGTAATACAATGCGCGGTTACCGCATGACGACAAAACCACGTGACACGCATACGTGTCCTGTCTGACTGCAGCTGTGACAGACGGAATGACCTGAGTAACGGGACCTTTGATGACGACGTTGCTTTCTTGAGGAGGCGCCTCCTGTAGATACTGCTCACTCCGAGAAGCGATGTGATTTTGATGCGTTGGACACCTTCACTACTTCGTTAAGAGAGTGGGGAGTGAGGGACATCGGGCACTTCGAAGCCCAGAGGCAGAAGCAGGAAGATGTTGGAGCAGGGCTGGGCACAGCTGGACTGTGGCTCCCAATTCTGGTCCCGTCAATTTAGGATGGATGTGGGTCTCCGTCATGTAGCCGAGAATATTCCTGGCAATATTTCCACAGGTAAGGGACCTCAGACGCAGGTTAGACCGGAAAAGCTGTTATCACTCGTCCTGGAACAGAGAAGCCGAAAAGGTGTACAAAGGCTGTGGTAAATCTAGTCAAGAAGAAAGGAAGAGCTTACGAAAGGTTCAAAAATCTAAGTAATGATAGAGAGCTGGAAGATTTTAACGTTAGCAGGAAGGAGCTCAAGAAAGAAATTAGGAGAGCCGGAAGGGGCCATGAGAAGGCCTTGATGGACAGGATTAAGGAAAACCCCAAGGCATTCTACAAATATGTGAAGAGTAAGAGGATAGGAAATGAGAGAATAGAACCAATCAAGTGTGACAGTTGAAAAGAGTATATGGAACCGGGGGAGATAGCGGAGGTACTTAATGAGTACGTTGCTTCAGTATTCACTACGGAGAAAGGATCTTGACGAATGTAGGGATAAGCAACAGCGGACTGAAAAGCCTGAGCATGTAAATATTATGGAAAAAGATGTGCTGGAGCATTTGGAAAGCATCAAGTTGGATAAGTCAGCTGGACTTGTTCAAAGCATACAACAGCAACGTTCCCGAAATCATCCAACGCTACATCGACGATTGCATAGTTGCTGCTTCCCGCACTCGTGCTGAGCTCGTCCATTTATTCAACTTTGCCTCCGACTTCACCCTGCCCTCAAATTTACCTGCTCCATTTCCGACACCTCTCTTCCCTTTCTCCATCTCTGCCTCCATCTCCGGAGACAGTCAATACGCTGGTATATTTTATAAACCTACTGCCTCACCGCAGTCCGGAAGGTCCCTCTTTCCACCCTGTCATTTGTAAACAAAGCCACCCCTTCTTTCAGCTCCTCCGTCCCCTCTGTATCTGCTCTCAGGCTGAGCCTTTTCATTCCAAAGCAAATGAGATGTCCTTTCCTTCTTCAAAGAAAGGGGCTTCCTCTCCCCCAACATGAACGCTGCCTCACCCGCATCTCTTCCATTTCACACACATCTGCCCTTACACCATCCTCCCGCCGCCCCATCACGGAGACTGTTCCTCTTTTTCACCCTTACCACAGCACATTCTGCAGATAATTGTACGTAGTTTCCGCCACCGCCAACAGGATCCCACTACCGAGCACATCTTCCCATCCTCATACAACTCCCCACCATTTCTGCTTTCAGCAGGGATGACTCCCTATGTTACTCTCTTGTCCCTCCCCACTGATCTTCCTCCTGGCACTTATCATTACAACTGGAACAAGCACAATATCTGCCCTCACACCCCCCCCCCCTCCATCAGGGCCCCGAACAGTCCTTCCAGGTGTGGCGACACTTCACCTGCGAGTCTGTTGGGGTCATCTACTGTATCCGGTCGTTGAGAGCTCCTATATATCAGTGAGACCCAACGTAGATCGGAAGGCCCCTCCCCCTCGTCGAGCACCTGCCACGAAAAGCGGTGGCCGCCCATTTCAATTCTGCTTCCCGTTCCCATTCTGACATGCCCGTCCGCGGCCTCCTCTACTGCCAAGGCGGCGGCACACAGGTTCGAGTACTGACACCTTGTATTCCGTCAGGGTAGCCTCCAATATCATGGCATGAACATTGATTTCTCCAACGTCTGGTCATTGCCCACACTCACCCCCACAACCTCTTCACCATTCCGCATTCATGTCTCCCTTTCACAACTTCTTACCCGATTATCCCCACAACTTATATATAAATAACAATACCTCATTTCCTGAAATAATGGAAAGGCTGAACTGCTGGGAACAACAACGTTTTCAGGAAGTTCAATTTATTCATGTGCTTGTAGAGCAGGTGTGGATTTATTTTCGGAATGTCAAAATTACTTGACCCTTTCGACCGAGCGGTAGAGACTTCTAAAATGTTTCAAAACAAAAGTAGCGGGGGAGATCAAAAGAACTTCCAACTGCTCTCTGAATCTGGTCTGGGTCATTCCGTAGATAAATGTATTCGTGCAGCTGCTGAAATTCTGAAACACAGAACCTGCAAACTGTGTCTGATAAAGCCGAATAGACATTTCCAGGTCTGTGTAGAGGCATCGTATGAGAATGAAGACCAGAGTAGTTGTCGCCCAACAGAGAAGGAAACTCGCCGACAGGCTGAAGAGCAGAATGATGGATTGCCTCCGACTCTCCATCTCCGGATCTCGCTGTTTCCCGGAATTTCCCCATTATCATAGCTTTATGCATCTTTATTGAGCCATCCGCGAATTGCCTGGCTCAAAGAATAAAATGCCTTCTGCCGAACCTCTCCCTGTAACTCAAGCCCTGGAGTTCCGGCAGCATCTTTGTAAATATTCTTTACATTCCGTTCAGCGTACATCTGCCTTTCCTATAACAGGGCGACCAAAACTGTTCACAGAACTACACGCGCGGTATCTCCAAGGAGAGAGGTAGTGTAATTGACGTGCGCATCTACGCTTCTTTCTAGAGGCTTTAGTTATTATTCGATTGCAAGGTCAGATTCTGAAACCAAGATCTCGCACCCCAGCAACCTTCCCTCTGTTTTATTTTACTGCTTCGGGGACAAACCATTGCTCTGAGCAGGACATCGTTACCCGGTCTTAAAAGTGCTCGGCACTTGTAATGTTTTTTTTATATGTAATATCCATATCAAACAATGATAAAACACAACACAACACAGGTAAGTGCAGTCAGGCAGTCACCTCTGACAGGGGGTATGCCAAAGTGAAATGTTCTGACTGAACGGCGTTGGCGGTTTCTGTCTTAATTGTGACCATTTTTGACAGTGTTGCAACCTGAAATAATGACAACGCAAATAGGTTGAAGCTCTAAAATGTTCCAATGTAAATGTGGTACGTTTAGTATTTAGCACATTTATGGATTATATTCAGTAATACAGTCAATTTCACGGTATTTCATAATTATATCAACAATGATTTCAAAAAAATATTTACGGAGTGACCCATTTCAGTTCTGGCGCAGCTGCGTACTCGCGCATCTGCGAGGGGACAGTGCTGACACCGAAGAACATAGATCAGAATTTGAGACTGGAAAAACTTGGGAATTGTCAAAGAGTAGAAAATGGAGCGTCCTTTAATTGAACAGCGCTGGGAGGGGAAAATGAGTTTACCTTTTAGAAAGATGGAAGAGAAATTTTTGGTGGAAATTGGTAAATTTGCAACTGGGCGCTCAGCCTCTGGAAGATGCGTGCGCGAGTGTTTGCGGAGCGACAAGAGTCTCTGGATCACGGCCGTGGCGGCGCATCGTTTATGGTGAAATGGAATCCTACGGCACGGCCGCGCCGTTGGAATCCCTGTCTTTAGACGAGTCACTTTCACCCTTCCCTAGCAAGCCGGCCTCGGTGACGAAGCACACAACACTACTGAGTTGCTGTCAAACCTCATTTGTTTCACAAATGTCCTTTAGGGATGGAGAATATTCGCCTTTATCTGGATCTTATGTGACTGTAGACACAAGAATACTGCGGATTGTTACGTTAATCATCCGATCGGGAAAATTAGAGAGACGGTAATAATATCAGAATTGCCTGTGATGTTCACTTCCCGTGAACCTGAACCAGAAAAGGGAACAGAGTTTCACAAGTTGAAATCAAAAATATTTCCTGCCAGTTTAAACTTTAATCTTCTGCTCACGTGACAGGGTTGGAAGGAATGAGGTCCGCTAATGACGGAGGTTTTGCTGGACATGGGTTGTTTGTGCTGTGTCTGTACAATTCGAGGTCTCACGTCTCAAATGAGAAGACTACAGGCAGTTCCAGTGACAAGTCTGCATGAACCAGGTTAAAATATTAACAGGGCAGGAGACTGAGAGGAACGAGACGGCATTTTAGGGATTTTTAATAAACACCGATTAAAATCACATCAGCAGTAGCTGAGAGCGGCTGGAGGTCTCTGCTTCCGTATAAGTAATCGAAAGGCACTTACCCGGGATGCCGACAATTACAATCACTGTGTAACAAATAACCCTCTCTTCAAGCATTGTTAATCCAAGGCTGTTAGTATTTGCAATTGTTTTCGGAATATTTCCAATTTCTAAATATCATAACAGTTGTAAATAGCCACTAAGTAAACTCAAACAGTTATAACAACGCCCAGAGAGCAAATTTCTTTTACACCTGCAGAGAAAAACTCTTCACGGATCACACGTTGTTGAGAGTCCACCGTGTCTGGATGTTTCCGTCCTCAATGTAGCTGAAGCACAGAATGGCATTCTTTTATAGAATAATCGGTTACTAATGATGAAAACAACTTGTACATTACTACTATTTACTACAAATAATTACTACTAATTAGCATTTATTTCTCTGTTTTAGCGAACCATAATGCCAATGGGGAAATAACACGCCTTATTTCATTGAACTGAAAACAACACCAGTCTTGTAGCCTCAAGGGACGGCTAACGCTGGGACTACATCACCTTTGCCCAGTAACTCGTTTTATTGCACATGTTAAATACAGCAAAATAATACAGAAAGACATGGCAAAAGTAAAGGCAAACAAATGAGGTAACAGCAAATTTCACTTTTGCCCAGTAACAAGCCTTATTGCATTCGTTGTAGCTGTCGTCCCTTTCATCGGTGAAGACACAGCGGATGTAGGAACTGTTTCCAGCGTCACCTCTCTGTGGGAGTGGGGAAGATGTTGTGCAGTGGTGCATTGGGGCCACCCGGTGGTCTGTGTGTCCGTGTGTGTTGCTATTGTAGTGGCTGTGAAGCTGGTATTGTGGCGGTGAAAAGTACTCGGGGTGAGCCATCATATTACTCATCACTGCAAATCCCTCTGCAACAGAGTTAGTCAGTTTTTCAATGTTCGTCATCAGTCGGGTCATACTATCCGTCAACTCCCTGTCGGTTGCCTCCATGCGCTCCGGTGTTTGCTTTTTTAAAAATCCTCCTGGGTGAGAGCCAACAGCTGTCCGTCGTTTGGCAATTTCCTTTGAAGTTTTTCTGGTCGCACCAACGCGCACCAAATCCTTCACGGCGAGGTTCGACACCAAACGTGTCGCTTGATTTCGGTAAATGTGGCCTGCGCATGCCCAGTAGGAGGAGATTCGCCCAAATAATCATTTTAATGTGGACGGAGGTACTTTCAAAAACGCCTCGTGTGGACGCCTATCGTTTTTACGCGAACCCGGCGTTTTCAATATTATCCGGTATAATGTGGGTGTAGCTTATGATTCACTTACATTGCTCCGGTGACTTTTTCCTGGGTATGATACATTGACATTAATGTTTTGTACTTATTGGCGCAAACCCTCACTGTTTGCACTGTCACCGAGTCAGTCACAAACACAGATGTTGGCGAGTATGTGGCGCGAAATGCAAACCAATTACCCCAGCATTACAGACATTCACCGCTGCTGTACCAGACAGAGAGAAAAAATAGAAAGCATTGTATCAACATCGGTGTAAATGCAAATAAGAACCAGTGAAGATATTACAGAGTCACCAGGTTGGATTTCAGAAAGAATCTGATTCGGGGAAAAAGTGCGTATAAAGCTGCTAAAGTCACGTATGTAAGTGTGTACCTCTAATATACACTATAACGTGTCTGTATCAAATTTCCTACTCGTTCTGTGGATTTTGAAACGGTGAAGTAACGGACAAAGCCGATGATGAATCCACTCGAGGAACAGTGAGATGCTGAACTTCTGTGGCGCGGAATTCGCTGTAGGAATACAATGGGCTGATAAGGCTGCCATTCACTGCCCTGTGGAGTACGAGCACAACCACCCACACGTTTCTCCCTGGTGGGAATACCGGTATAATTTAACAAAATACTTCCGGCCATCTATAGATTCCAAACGGATTCTTCTCATGGTTCTTGGCAATGTCCGTGTTCTTGGCATTACCTTCGCAGTGCCGTGCAGAAATAAATGGAGGACCGACAAGTAGGGTCACAGCATCACATAAAACCATTTTAAAAGCCATTATTAGCAGGCACACACACACACACACACACACACACAAACACACACACACACACGCACACACGCACACACACACACGCGCGCGCACACACACACACGCGCGCACACACACACACACACACACACACACACACACACACACACACACACACACACGCGCGCGCTCGCGCGCGCGCGCAGGCAAATTAGTGTCAGCACATGCATTAAATTCTTTGTCGATCTCCCAGTTCATGCCTTGCTCCTCCCTGTCGGAACATGTTGAACACGATATTTCACGGTGGAGTCAGAATATCGATTAAAGGATTGAAGAAACAAAAGCCACATTGAAACAGCTGCAAGGCCATGTTGTAGAAACAAGGTTTATTCACAGCAGAATTAAAGAAGAAGAACAATAAATTGGGAGAACAGAGTAATAGGATTGCGCATGCAGTTGACTACAAGGTAAAAATGAAGAGAGGTTTACAGTGCTACAGTGTGAGAGTGTGGGTTTCATTCTGTGTCTCTCAGTCTCTGTTACAGTGTGAGAGTGTGGGTTTCATTCTGTATCTGTCAGTCTCTGCTACAGTGTGAGAGTGTTGGTTTCATTCTGTATCTGTCAGTCTCTGTTACCGTGTGAGAGTGTGGGTTTCATTCTGTATCTGTCAGTCTCTGCTACATTGTGAGAGTGTGGGTTTCATTCTGTATCTGTCAGTCTCTGCTGCAGCGTGAGAGTGTGGGTTTCATTCAGTATCTGTCAGTCACTGTTACAGTGTGAGAGTGTGGGTTTCATTCTGTATCCGTCAGTTTCTGCTACAGTGTGAGAGTGTGGGCTTCATTCTGTATCTGTCAGTCTCTGTTACGGTGTGAGAGAGTGGGTTTCATTCTGAATCTGTCAGTCTTGTTACAGTGTGAGAGTGTGGGTTTCAGTTTTTATTTGTCTGCCTCAGCTTCACCGTGACCTTGGTAACTGATTTTGTCCTTCCCAACTCAGACTGGTTCAAGCCAAACACTCGGCGCAGACCAACAGGTCACAGGCTGTTCCTTCTCATCTGAAAATGGTTTGTTTTCGATCATCAAAAACAAAACAACTCATTGTGTCCACCTGTAGTTGTTTTGATGAAGCCGTCCCTGAGAACGGACCTCCATTCCTGCGATCACATGGCAAGAACAAAAGCATCTTCTTTGTCTATTTCCATTGCCTTTGCCTCGGTTCTGCTCACTGATTTTCAGATTATAGTTTTCTGGACAACATATATGTTCGTCTGTCGATATGCGTGTCTGCACAT
>NW_027332025.1:845128-925128 GCF_048418815.1 Hemitrygon akajei | reverse complement strand
ATCCTAGAAAAGTCAAAAGTTTCAAAATTGACAAATCCAAAAGAAGACACCTCGGGGACGCGGATCTCAGTCTAATTTCACAAACAGGCGAGTTTTAACAGTCTCCGAATAACCATCCTTACACGTGTTATATGTTCCTCCCACCGGTTAGAAAAGATCGAACTGTCATCGAGGTACCCTCACTATATAGCATTGTCATGGCACCGATGGAGCAGTAGTGTGGTTGCCATCTATTTACTGAACACCTCAAGGAAGTCGGAACACTCGGGGGTGGGGACGTATTTGACATCATCAGACGTCACAGACTTAATAAATTAATGGAAAGTACTCTTAGATAGACAGGGTCTGTTTAGGAACAGTCAACATAGATTTGTGCGTGGAAGGTCATGTTCGACAAATCTTATTGAATTTTTGCCACATTTCTTCATAGGCTTTCTACATATTGTGTCAAGAATCCTTCCTGAACACACCTAACGTGGAAGCATTGGAAAGGGTACAGAGGAGATTTACCAGAATGCTGCTTGGTTTAAAGAGTATGGATTATGTTCAGAGATTAAGGGAGCTACGGCTTTACGCTTTGGTGAGAAGGAGGATGAGAGTAGATATGATAGAGCTGTACAAGATATTAAGAGGAATAGACAGAGTGAAGAGCCAGCGCCTCTTCCCCAGGGCACCACTGCTCAGTACAAGAGGACATGGTTTTAAGGTAATGGGAGGGAAGTTTAAGGGGGATATTAGAGGAAGGCTTTTCACTCAGAGAGTGGTTGGTGCGTGGAATGCACTGCCTGAGTCAGTGGTGGAGGCAGATACACTAGTGAAGATTAAGAGACTACTAGACAGGTATATGGAGGAATTTAAGGTGGTGAGCTATATGGGAGGCAGGGTTTGAGGGTCGGCCCAAAATTGTGGGCCGAAGGGCCTGTAATGTCCTGTACTATTCTATGCTCTATCTTCTAACAAACTCCACTCCATCTAAACCCCTAGCTCTAAGGAGATGCCAATCGATATTTGGGACATTAAGATCTCCCATCACAATAACTCTGTTCTTCTTAGACCTTTCCAGGATCGGTTTCCCGATCTGCTCCTCGATATCCCTGTTACTATTGGGGCGCCTATAAAAAACACCCGGTAAAGTTATTGACCCGATTCAGTATCTACAGAATGGAGTAACTAGCGGCGTCACGGGGAATGACAAGCTTCATGAAGATTTTGCACATTTCCTTGCACACGCAATCTGGACTGAGTCTGTCACTTTAACGTTTATACAGCCTGAGGGTGTTGGGACGATACGTTGACAGATATTACTGATACCCGTCTCAGAGTCGGCATATCATTAATGAACACATCCGTAGGCTTCAAATAGAACACAACCCAGAGGTGTTGCTGTTTCTATTGGATGGTTTTGATGAATTCAATGACAAAATTAATTTTGCTGACAGCCGGAGAGACAGAGAGCCCCAATACACATGCACAGATCCTGAATTCCGGTGCAAGATGTCTGATATTGTGTACAGTTTAATCCAGGGCATGCTGCTCCCAGGGTGTTCAGTGCTGGTGACCATCGGTCACGCTGGGTTACTGACGACGCTGAACCTGAGTGAAATAAACTGGGAGATTCAGGATTGAAACTGGTGTCTGCGTCTCTGAGGAACCCGGAGTGTAAAATACAGACCCTGGTGTTAAGTACCTGACTTTGGGAGATCGCGTTCAGAGTCACTGGGTGTTTGACACTGAATATTAATGTGATCAGTAATTGTGTTACTGATAAACACTGGGAATTTGTACCGTCTCCTGTCTCTCTGTGTCCTTCACCTTCACTCTCTCTAATCTCCAGGCTGCCCAGTATCTGCTTCACAGATTCTGGTGCCGAAGATCTCGTCTCTGCTCTTAGTACAAACCCATCACTGACGGTGCTGGATCTGGTATCAAGTTGACTGACAGGCTGATCTGTCCCCGCTCTCCACAGCCTCATACTGACCCTACCGATCGGATGAGTGTTTGTGTTACCAATGTGATAACATTTCAGCCGATCCGTGGGTTTTCTGGCAATATTTGTCAAGGAGTGTTATTGAAACATTAACCCACTGTCCTGTTACTGCCACTGTTGTGTAATCTGTTTATTTCATCTGTATCGTTCCATCTGTTTTAGTCTGCAGTACAATCAGTTCAGTCAAAAATGGAAGAAGGAACTGAGATCTCTGCAGGAACCCAGACCCGGACTGAGAGTGAGATTGTGAACATCTGAATATGTGAACCGTGGATTGGGATTGGGACATTTTGGCCGCTTCCCCGCCGTCCCCTTCAAAGCCATCCTCCCCTTTAACGGCCGCGCTCCGGGTTTCATTCCCAACTGTTCCATCGGACCCCAGCTCCAGCCGAAGGCTGTGACATTGATGCAGCCCCGCAGTGAGGCACATTCCTCATCCTCGCATCACTCACGGGGTCAGACACACAGTGAAGCTCATTCAGCCTCGTCTCCTCAGACACTGAGTGAAACTCCCTGCACGTTCTATTAAGCATTTCGGGGATCACAAACACAATGGAACTCGGTCCGCATCATCCTATCAAACCCGCCCGGGGCCAGACAGAGAGTGAAGCTCCCTCCGCACCATCCCATCCCACACTCCTTGTGCCCGAAACAGAGAGCCGGCTCCATCTGCATCATCCATCACACATTCCTCGGGTTCAGACGCAGAGTGAAATTCCGTATACACCGTCCAATCTCTCACACCCGGGGTCAAACACTAAGTGACGCTCTTTCCGCATCCTCGCATCACACACTTCCGGGGTCAGACAGAGAGTGAAGCTCACTCCCCACCGTCCCATCGCACACTCCCGAGGTCAGACACAGTGTACATCTCACTCCACATTGTCCCATCACACTCTCCACATGTCAGAAACAGTGAATCTACTTCTACAGCGTCGCCATGGATGGAATGATTAACCAATGGATGAACATGACCTTCTATCGACATCCCCTCAATCGGAGCAGAGTAGATGTCGACAGGAAGCGTCCAAAACCAGTTTCAATGTTGGAGACCTCCTTCCAGAAACGGAGTGGTTGCTTGTGGTAAAAGTGTGTCAGGTTGTTTGCACAAAAATATCAAAGTTACGCAATAAAAGTCCAACAAATTCAAGACGATAAAAGCAGAAAATGCCGAGGAAAACACAGAAGCTATCCAACACATTACAGAATCCTGCAACAGTTTAATTCAGTCTGATTTCTTACACAGGCAGAAAGCAGTGGTAAGAGTTACGCCAAAACCGTGCTTTACAATACAAACGCCTGATACTGAAAGTACCATACATGAGTATAAATACAGTGATAATAAACTTGCGACTGTACTGGAGTGAATGCAGAGGAGATTCGACATTCATTTTCCTCGGGTGGAAATTTAATCGAAATCGTCAGGTGAGATGACAATCTTTCCCTGGAGCAGAGTGGGCAACTGGGTTTTCCATAGGAATTTGCACAATTATAATCAGAATGCATGATTTCTGCGGTGTTAAATATTTCTCCACAACAGGGTTTTCTAACGCGAAGGACAAGTGTAAGGTTTACTGTAAGTTCGTGCGGACTGTTGACTTTCTTTTTCGTTTTATTCTTGTGCAAAAGTAACGAATGGCTTACATATCTGCCGATTTGGTCTTAAATATCCTCAGATCCTGAACAGCCCAATCATTGTCTAAAGGGGTGTGGCTGTGACGAGAGCGGGAGTATGGTGAAGAAAATGCTGGAATGAGTTGAGTAATTGTTAGGAGGTGGAGGTCGCAGGCTGCAGATGTCGAAGAGTCTGTTCCCGTGCTGTGTCTATCTCGGGCTATAAAACAGTTTATTTCTCACCTCTGCCTCATTCTCCGGTGACCGTCAGTTCCATGGTAACAAGATGGAAACACTGCGACCGTCTCTGTGAAGATCTTAGATATTCTGTTCATTAATTAGTTGAATAATTGACGTGAAGGGATATTTCGCTGCGCTGATGAACTGCTCTCTGAACTTGGACTGTGTTACCCCATAAATAAACGTGTTTGTGCAGGAACTTAATATCAGCAACATGCCTCCCGATTGTTGAACTATGTATTCCGATTCATTGTAACTATTTGGATCCAATCCGGCGATGATGTGATAAAGGAATTCGGCAACATACACCGACCACAGGATGATGAAGTTTCCAGAGATGGAGAGAAGTAAGATTACAGACCTCCTCCTGCTCTCCATCTCCGGGTCACTGCGGTTCTCCGTCTTGCTCTGACCTCTCAGCCCCTTACGGACACGACTTGTGACTAAAATGTGTCTGACTGTCAGAGCGTTGAGCAGGAGTATTAACACGAACGGGAGTAATGGCATTAGAACTATGATAAACCAGTCATATCCCACCCACCCGGGATCCGTATAGTAGCCTGGCTTCGTCATACAGTCCCAGGGTATATTCTCAATCACTTTCACAGGATGAAATGTAAAGAAGATGGGCACATTTTTAACACAGAACAGAACGCCGGTTGTTGTCAGAATCACAGCCGCAGTTTTCCCGTTGCAATACTTCGCTCTCCGCTTCTGACAACAGATGGCGACTAACCGATCAAATGTGAACATGACGGTGAACCAGACAGAACAGTCAGTGGCTGCCGGTCCCAGGGCACCGATCACACTGCACACGGGGGTGATGTCCAGGAAAGTCCCGGGGACGTAATAATAACTGACGCGCCACAGTATGACATCAAAGATGATGGTCAGTAGATCCGCCGTTGCCATGGCCACCAGGTAGCGAGTGGTGCAGGTGGAGAGGCCGCACTTTCCCCGGGAGAGGATCGCAATCGCCACTAAATTCACTGGGGGGACAGCAAACAGAATGAGTGAATTACTGTCTCACCGATCAGTGGGTCTCAGGGCAGAGACAAGCTGGAAATTGAGAACAATGAAACTGTGCAGACAACTCATTTCTGGGGGTTTAAAAGGAGTAATGCGGCAATCTCAGATCCCTCTCACGAATGCATGCGGGGTGAACGGAGAAGGTACTCGATACTGGAAAAGGAACAGGGTTTGGGAAGGAGGCGTTATCAACGGATCGCCGAGACCGCTTGAGAGAAATCAATATAAATCTCCCCCCGTCAGGTTTTGCACTGATGTGTAAAACCTGGGTACCTCGGCAACTTTCTCAGCGATGCTGATTACCGCGTTCCTGTCACCTATGTCCTGGCATCTCACTGTGCAGCGAAGTCCCGCTCCCTCCACCTCTGTCCATCTACAAAGTTCAAAGCAAATTCATTTCCACCGTTCCAATGCCTGCGTCTCCTTCCTGACTCCCCGTTTATCACCCGCACACAGCACCCCCCCCCCCACCTCCGCTTGGATGGCTTCTTTTAAATTCCGCAACTACCCTTGGCCGGGGTACCTTCACACGCTCTCAACGAATCTGATCAGGAAGTTTCAATTTTCGTTTTTGTGGTTTACGCTTGACCCGCTGAACTTTAAAGTATTTTGCACGCTAGTGCTTATATCATCAAAGACAGTGTAGGTACTCCAAACGGTCTGCCTCTTTTGGGGCCGCTCCGAATTACTTCAATATTATTCTAAATGTTCCGAAGCACATTGTACAAGAACGGAGTATCGCGTGCACCTTACCCCATCTGACCCCTAACGGACACCGCTGGACTTGCTCTTAACTCCTGATTCACTTCACGGATAACAGGGCGTGGTAATAAACCCTGGTACAAAACACGCACACAGGCCCTTACTTGACTTATATTCGGAGTCTGACATACAAATGAATCGACCACTCTCCCCTGAATCTCAAAGTCCATTCTCTTCCCGCGTTCCCTTCAAATTTGCAGGTATTTCTTTAATCAGAGCACAATAACTTGAATTTTGAATTTAAAGCACGTTGCTCTAATGAAACGATATAAAACCAAATAGCCGTAAAGGTGCCGAGTGCGCTGGATTATCGGGGTTTACTTGACAGCGGCTTTACATTGATAAATCACAACTGCCTGCTATGAATCTACAACATGAATCCATCTACCCAATCTTCCTCTCTACGGCCGCTTCAGCTGCCGGTTTACTTCCAGCAGAAGCCATGATGTAAAAAGGAAGGGAACTTCTGAACGAACGCAGAGATTGGTCGCAATGTGAACACCGCACTCTCTGACACTCCGACATCACAGCGCTGTCGGTCACTGAACGAGTCCACGGACCGCGCACACAGTATTAAAATGTTAATTTGCTTGTGTTATTACCAGGAACACCGATCACGGCAATGACCAAGTAACATATCTTCCTCACACGGTAAAAGGTTTCACGCATGCTGTCTGAGATTCACCCTGTCTTCTAGCTGTCCGCGATCTCGCTGGAGAAACTCTGAGCTGACGGATCTCCACGCTCATTCATTTATACTCGCTCCATCACACGGACTATTTAATATCACACAAGGCTGACGTGTTTTCGAACAGCCGGGGTTAAAATAAACATGATGTCATTCAAGTAAACTCCCAGTTGTAATGAGGTATGAATAGATTGACACGAAATTACAAAATCTCAAAAATGAAGAAATGACGATTGGAGAAGTCAGTGAATGTTGTTGTGAAACACTCTCAGGCTCATCTCTCGGTTTCATGATTGTTATTGTTGATCTTGTCCATTCCGAGGATCCATCTACTTTGTCACCAGAGACCAATGTTATACTGTCAATGGGCTGTTCTGTTTCACTCTGGGAATTGTCTCGGTTATAGATCTTGCAATAGAAATATAAAATAAAGAATAGGATGTTTGTACGCTCCTGTAACATAGTGAAGAACCTGATACTAATAAGGTATTCAGGCTCACGGAGATATTGAATGCACGTAAACGTTCAGTTCCGTTATTTTCCACTCCTTCCTTTCCCCACTTCGGCCTCTTATTTCTCCGCCTGATCTGCCTATCGCCTTCCCATGATGCCCCTCTTCCTTCCCTTTTCCTTGGATCCACTCTCCTCTCCTATCAGCTTCCTTCTTCTGCCGCCCTTATCCTTGTTCACCTATCCTCACCCAGACAGTTATTTCGCCAACCTGGCAACACCCATTCCCTTCTAGCTTGTCCTTCCCTCTCCCCAAGAGGTTCTTATTCTGCCATCTTCCTCCTTCCTTTCTACCCCCTGATGAAGGGTCTTGGCCCGAAACGACGTCTGTTTGTTCAGTTCTATAGACGCTGCCTGACCTGCGGAGATACCCCAGCGTTTTATATGTGAATACAATTGATATACATGCAGTCTTTCGTGTAGTAAACCAGCGGCCATCAATGCTCGCACCGGAATGAAGCAAAGTAATTCAACCGCCGTACACATGACCCTCGAATTTGTGTATATGTTTAAACCGACATCGCATCTGCATTCATTACATTTGTAACAACAATTGTTTGGCAGATGCGCTAAATTGCTAGCGTTGTTGATAGTGTTGTAGACAATGGCATTTGCCTATTTGACACTTCCATGGTAAACACAACACGACATTGTTTATTCTGTTTTTATGTTCCTAATATCCCACCTCGATTTACTTATGTATTGAATGGTCTGAACAGAATGGCTCATGAGAAGAGTCCTTCACTCTCTCTCGATACTCGTTGCAATAAATATCCAATGGGTCGTCGGTTGTGGGATTGAATTAGTCATTTTGTCTGCTAGTCAGCGAAGGGCAGACAGGTGTCAATATTGAGGTACGAGGTTACCTTCCATGGGTGAGTATGGCTGGGATATTTACAAAGAGGGACGGGGTTCACGGAAGTGCTGATGTGGACACGAAGAAAGAAATGGAAGTCCAAACATCAATAAAGGTATGGAAGCAGATTTACAATGGGGCATCCAATACGTTCTGAACAGATGCCGTCACGGACGGGAAAAGTCATGATGCAATAATATATAACAGTAGTCTGATTTTCTGCTCCCCGTGAGTGATGGACGAGATTGCTGTGGAGCCGCTGCACAAGTGTTTCACTAGGAAATTGCCGAACATGGAACATTTCCGATATCAGCGGAGAATCTGTCATTCTCTCCTTGAAGCGGAGGACCAGGGGGTGTTACACACAGAAGCTAAAGCATTATTAGCGACATACAGTGGCATACAAAAGTCTGGGGCCCACACGCAACCTGGTGGCCATGGCAACGGCTGATCTACTAACCATCATCTTTAATGTCATATTGTTGCAGGTCAGTTATTATTACTTCCCCGGGACTTTCCTGGACATCACCCCCGTGTGCAGTGTGATCGCTGTCCTGGGAGAGGCAGCCACTGACTGTTCTGTCTGGTTCACCGTCAGCTTTACGTTTGATCGGTTTGTCGCCATCTGTTGTCAGAAGCGGAAAGCGAAGTATTGCACCGGGAAAACTGCGGCTGTGGTTCTGACAACAACCGGCGTTCTGCTCTGTTTTAAAAATGTGCCCTACTTCTTTACATTTCATCCTGTGAAAGTGATTGACAATATACCCTGGGACTGTATTACGAAGCCAGGCTACTATACGGATCCCGGGTGGGTGGGATATGAGTGGCTTTCTACCGTTCTAGCGCCATTACTCGCATTCCTATTAATACTACTGTTCAACGCTCTGACAGTCAGACACATTTTAGTGACGAGTCGCGTCCGTAAGGGGCTGAGGGGACAGAACAAGGCGGAGAACCGCAGTGACCCGGAGATGGAGAGCAGGAGGAGGTCTGTGATCTTACTTCTCTCCATCTCCGGAAGCTTCATCATCCTGTGGTCGGTGTATGTTGCCGAATTCCTTTATTACATCATTGCCGGACTGGATCCAAATGGTTACAATGAATCGGAATCTATACTTCAACAATCGGGAGGCATGTTGCTGATATTAAGTTGCTGCACAAACACGTTTATTTATGGGGTAACACAGTCCAAGTTCAGAGAGCAGTTCATCAGCGCAGTGAAATATCCCTTCACGTCAATTATTCAACTAATTAATGAACAGAGTATCTAAGATCTTCACAGAGGCCGTCGCAGTGTTTTCATCTTGTTACTATGGAACTGACGGTCACCGGAGAATGAGGCAGAGGTGAGAAATAAACTGTTTTATAGCCCGAGATAGACACAACACGGGAACAGACTCTTCGGCATCCGCAGCCCGTGACCTCCACCCCTAACAATTACTCAACTCATTCCAGCATTTTCTTCACCATACTCCCGCTCCCGTTACAGCCATACCCCTTTAGGCAATGATTGGGCTGTTCAGGATCTGAGGACATTTAAGACCAAATCGGCAGATATGTAAGCCATTCGTTACTTTTGCTCAAGAATAAAACGATAAAGAAAGTCAACATTCCGCACGAACTTACAGTAAACCTTACACTTGTCCTTCGCGTTAGAAAACCCTGTTGTGGAGAAATGTTTAACACCGCAGAAATCATGCATTCTGATTATAATTCTGCAAATTCCTATGGAAAGCCCAGATGCCCACTCTGCTCCAGGGAAAGATTGTCATCTCACCTGACGATTTCGACTAAATTTCCACCCGAGAAAAATAAATGTCGAATCTCCTCTGCATTCACTCCAGTGCAGTCGCAAGTTTCTTATCACTGTATTTATACTAATGTATAGTACTTTCAGTATCAGGCGTTTGTATTGTAAAGCACGGTTTTGGCGAATAACTCTTACCACTGCTTTCTGCCTGTGTAAGAAATCAGACTGAATTAAACTGTTGCAGGATTCTGTAATGTGTTGGATAGCTTCTGTGTTTTCCTCGGCATTTTCTGCTTTCATCGTCTTGAATCTGTTGGACATTTATTGTGTAATTTTGATATTTTTGTGCTAACCACCTGACACCCTTTTACCACAAGCAACCACTCCGTTTCTGGAAGGAGGTTTCCAACATTGAAACAGGCGTTGGACGCTTTCTGTCGACATCTACTCTGCTCCTATTGAGGTGTTGTCGATAGCAGGTCATGTTCATCCATTGGTTAGTCATTTCATCCATGGCGACGCTGTAGAAGTAGCTTCACTGTTTCTGACATGTGGAGAGTGTGATAGAACAGTGTGTAGTGAGATGTACTCTGTATCTGACCACGGGTGTGTGTGATGGGATGGTGGGGAGGGAGCTTCATCCTGTGTCTGACCCCGGGATTGTTTGAAGCGAGGATGCGGAAAGAGCGTTACTTAGTGTTTGACCCCGGGTGTGAGTGATTGGACGGTGGAAACGGAATTTCACTCTGCGTCTGAACCCGAGGAATGTGTGATGGATGATGCAGATGGAGCTGCTCTCTGTTTCGGACACAAGGAGTGTGGGATGGGATGATGCGAAGGGAGCTTCACTCTCTGTTAGGCCCCGGGCGTGTTTGATGGGATGATGCGGACCGAGTTCCATTGTGCTTGTGATCCCTGGAATGCTTAATAGAACGTGCAGGGAGTTTCACTCAATGGATGAGGAGACGAGGTCGAATAAGCTTCACTGTGTGTCTGACCCCGTGAGTGATAAGAGGATGAGGAATGAGCCTCACTGCGGGGCTGCGTCAATGTCACAGCGTTCGGCTGGAGTCGGGTCCGACGGAACAGTTGGGAATGAAACCCGGAGCGCGGCCGTTAAAGGGGAGGATGGTTTTAAAGGGGACGGCGCGGAAGCGGCCAAAATGTCCCAATCCCAAACCACGGTTCACACACTCAGATGTTCACAATCTCACTCTCAGACCGGGTCTGGGTTCCTGCAGAGATCTCAGTTCCTTCTTCCATTTCTGTCTGAACTGATTGTACTGCAGACTGAAACAGATGGAACGATACAGATGAAATAAACATATTACACAACAGTGTCAGTAACAGGACAGTGGGTTAATGTTTCAATAACAGTCATTGACAAATATTGCCAGAATACCCACGGATCGGCTGAAACTTTATCCCATTATTCACCCAAGCGCTCATCTGATCGGGAGGGTCAGTACGAGGCGGTGGAGAGCGGGCACAGATCGATCTGTCAGCCAGTTTGATACCAGATCCAGCACCGTCAATGATGGGTTTGGACTGAGAGAGGAGGCGCGATCCTCGGCACCAGAATCTGTGAAGCCGACATTGTGCAGCCTGGAGATGAGAGAGTGTGAGGATTCAGGACACAGAGACAGGAGGCGGTACAAATCCCAATGTCTATCAGTAACACAATCACTGATTACATGAATGCTCAGTGTCAGACACCCAGTGACTCTAACCACCATCTCCCACAGTTTGGTACTTACCACAGTTTCTGTATTTTACACTCCGGGCTCCTCCGAGCCGCAGACACCAGTTTCAATCCTAAATTTCCCAGTTTATTTCAGTCAGGTTCAGCGTCGTCAGTAACTCAATGCGACGGGTGGTCACCAGCACTGAACACCCTGGGAGCAGCATGCCCTGGATTAAACTGTACACAATATCAGACATCTTGCACCGGAATTCAGGATCTGTGCATGTGTATTGGGGTTCTCTGTCTCTTCGGCTGTCAGCAAAATCAATTTTGTCATTGAATTCATCAAAACCATCCAATAGAAACAGCAACACCTCTGGGTTGTGTTCTATTTGAAGGCTAAGGATGTGTTCATTAATTATACGCCGACTCTGAGACGGGTATCAGTAATATCTGACGACGTAACGCGCCAACACCCTCAGGCTGTATAAACCTTAAAGTGACAGACACAGTCCAGATTTCGTGTGGAAGGAAATGTGCAAAATCTTTATGAAGCTTGTCATTCCCCGTGACGCCGCTCGTTTCTCCATTCTTTAGATTCTGAACCGGGTCAATAACTTTACTGGGTGTTTTTTATAGGCGGCCAAATAGTAACAGGGATATCGAGGAGCAGATAGGGAAACCGATCCTCGAAAGGTGCAAGAAGAACAGAGTTGTTGGGGTGGGATATTCTAATTTCCCAAATATCAATTGGCATCTCCTTAGAGCTAGCGGTTTAGATGGAGTGGAGTTTGTTAGAACATAGAACATAGAATAGTACAGGACATTACAGGCCCATCGGCCCACAATTTTGTGCCGACCCTCAAACCTTGCCTTCCATATAACCCCCCAACTTAAATTCCTCCATATACCTGTCTAGTAGTCTCTTAAACTTCACCAGTGTATCTGATTCCACTACTGACTCAGGCAGTGCATTCCACGCACCAACCACTCTCTGAGTGAAAAATCATCCTCTAATATCCCCCTTAAACTTCCCTCCGATTACCTTAAAGCCATGTCCTGTTGTACTGAGCAGTGGTGCCCTGGGGAAGAGGCGCTGGCTCTTCACTCTGTCTATTCCTCTTAATATCTTGTACACCTCTATCATGTCTCCTCTCATCCTCCTTCTCTCCAAAGAGTAAAGCCCTAGCTCCCTTAATCTCTGATCATAATCCATACTCTCTAAACCAGGCAGCATTCTGCTAAATCTCTTCTGTACCCTTTCCAATGCTTCCACGTTAGGTGTGTTCAGGAAGGATTCTTGACACAATATGCAGAAAGCCTATGACGAAATGTGGCAAAAATTCAATAAGATTTGTCAAACATGACCTTCCACGCACAAATCTATGTTGACTGTTCCTAATCAGACCCTGTCTATCTAAGAATACTTTCCATTAATTTACTAAGTCTGTGACGTCTGATGATGTCAAATACGTCCCCATCCCCGAGTGTTCCGACTTCCTTGAGGTGTTTAGTAAATAGATGGCAACCACACTACTGCCCCATCGGTGCCATGACATGCTATATAGTGAGGGTATCTCGATGACAGTTTGATCTTTTCTTACCGGTGTGAGGAACATATAACACGTGGAAGGCTGGTTATTCGGAGACTGTTAAAACTCGCCTGTTTGTCAAATTAGTCTGAGATCCGCGTCCCCGAGGTCTCTTCTTTTGGATTTGTCAACTTTGAAACTTTTGACTTTTCTAGGACGTGCTCTCACTTACGTTTAGTAGCGTACTCTTCTTATCAGAATTGCAATGCTCTCAAGGAGGACCTATATTATTCTTATTATTTACTATGTTTGTATTTGCACATTTTGTTGTATTTTGCACTCGTTCGCTTAGCGTTGTTGGTGCGGACATTCATTGATTCGGTTATGGTTACTGAGTTTATTTGAGTATGCCCGCAAAAATGCGGCTAGTCGTTTCCACCCATATGGTGACATGTGGCAACTTTCGTAATAAATTTACTTTGAACTCTGAATATGGTCATCCCTGTTTAAATTGATCCGAGAGGACCAGCTTTTCATCGCCTTCAAAGTGAAATCCTCCCTGTCAACTACTGTCATGTTCGCCGCAGTCGGTGGTACAACTCTCTTCCGCACTTAATTTCCTCTTTAGCAGCGCATTCGGACCCGGTCACCTGAGATGCCAATCGTACTCATACGTCAAACACATTTCCATAACCAAGTGTCCATAATACTGTCATTCACAACCACCTGCAGATTTTACAGGATTCACTAGTCTCAGAGATGAAGAAAATAGCGTTATTAATCTAAATAAATCTGCTAAAGGACGATAATTACTATAATTATATGATATTATAATATTATAATAAATATCAAAATAAATATAAATATAATAGATTATAAATATCCCTAAATAATATTTAGGGAAGACGATTGCAAAACATCGCTTTGTCTTCCAGTAGATTGTACCATAAAGCACGTCGTCATTAAAAAAGAAATTTATAATTGAAAGGTGTTGCTAATAATGTAAATATTGCATTTCAGTTTGACAAGGTGACTGACGTATTTTTAGACTCGGGGATATTTATTTACTCCCCATGAAGCTGCATCGGGGCAGAGCAACAGAATTTGTATATCTTCTCCGATTAAAACTGAATCTTAGCAGCGTGTCTGTGCGTTAAGTCTTCGCGATTATGCACGCGATTAAACAAAAACGTGCATTTGATGGCAAGATTAGCATATTATTGTTGGTGAATGTGTAAAAATAATTCAAGACCAACAATTAAACAACTAAAAATGCATTAAACATCTACTACAGCGTGTGTGTGGGTGTGTGTGTGTGTGTGTGTGTGTGTGTGTGTGTGTGTGTGTGTGTGTGTGTGTGTGTGTGTGTGTGTGTGTGTGTGTGTGTGTGTGTGTGTGTGTGTGTGTGTGTGTGTGTGTTTGTGTATTGACAAGGATATTCATTGCTAGTGGAGACGGTATGTCGCAACGTGCAAAATTACGACCATATAGTTTCAGCTACCACATTATTTCTTGACCTCAGAATTTTACTGTGCCACGTATTCGACTTGCAGTAGTCTGTGTTTCTCACGGGCATTTTATTTTCCTCCAAAATTCAAAAGACTTTCGGGGAGCCATTCAAGGTTGCTTCGTTCGCGGCCACTAGTAGTTTGTTGATTAGGTTCCACTTAAAAGTCCTCCTCTTCTTGGTCAAATTTTATATCGGTTGTGGGACGAACGACACAGCGATCTTGAGATTGGATGACACAGGAGCCGTATGATCTTGTGAACGTAACGAGAGAGGTTTAGATCAGGATGAACTCAAATGCAGAGTAAAGTCTGGAATTAGCTCAGACTCAGACTCAAAATTAACAAAACGATACAAACACAATCCGTTGGTGAAATCTCAAACAGTAATACGGAAAATGCAACTCTTCCGATTGAGCCCTGAGCGCTCAGTACCAGAACTTCATGCAGGGACTTTCCATGAATAAATATGACAGCAATAATAGGCAGTCTGATAAGGGAGAACGGATTCATTCTTTTACATTATGACTTTGCATGTCCAGACACCACATTAGGGCTGAGAACTTGTATTTTCATTTGAGCTGATTGACCACTCACTGTGCTTCATTTTCGCAGCCAGTTCACGTGAACCTTCAGTTCATTGTTGTACTCCATGTCCAACAAACCATATATCATCAATACAGTTCAAACTGGGACAGCAAGTGAGGGATTACACTCTGCCGACTCGCTGTCTACTGGATCATTAAATTCAGTCGGCCTTTGTAAATACCCTTGAAATGACAATTGAATGGTGAACTGACATCACTCCCATGTCACAGCGTATCTACCTTGTGGATATCAATCCGGTAAGACTGAGAAAAGAAGTATTTAAATATTCAAAACGGCTTCTCATTGTCCGCACTCTTGTGAAGTGCGCTTGATCAAAGTCACAATATCTGGGAAGAAGTAGATGAACGATATATATTTATATAGACAGACAGACAGACAGACAGACAGACAGAGAAACAGGCAGACAGAGGACAGGCACACCGGCAGACGGCCAGATAGTTAGAGAGATAGATGGATAGATAGGTAGATGTGCAGACACGCATATCGACAGACGAACATATATGTTGTCCAGAAAACTATAATCTGCAAATCAGTGAGCAGAAACGAGGCAAAGGCAATGGAAATAGACAAAGAAGATGCTTTTGTTCTTGCAATGTGATCGCAGGAATGGAGGTCCGTTCTCAGGGATGGCTTCATCAAAACAACTACAGGTGGACACAATGAGTTGTTTTGTTTTTGATGATCGAAAGCAAACCATTTTCAGATGAGAAGGAACAGCCTGTGACCTGGTGGTCTGCGCCGAGTGTTTGGCTTGAACCAGTCTGAGTTGGGAAGGACAAAATCAGTTACCAAGATCACATGTCGGGGGAAAGGGCCATAACGTTTGAGTCAATGACACTGAAAGCTATTAGATTAATGTGATAAGAGAAAGATCGGAATAGAGGTTTTCAGGAGTACACTTCAGCCATCGCGGAAGTGAACGACCCAAAGTTATCACAGGTATTTACTCTTCTTGTTTTAACACAGTCGCTTTCCACAATGTGCATTTCATCCTCGAGGAACTCTCGAGATTTTTTGGATATGATTCACCTGTCATTACACCACGTCAACCAGGGTCTCGGCCCGAAACGTCGACAGCGCTTCTCACTATAGATGCTGCCTGGCCTGCTGTGTTCCTCCAGCATTTTGTGCGTGTGGCTGTTTGAATTTACAGCATCTGCAGATTTCCTCGTGTTTGCACGTCAACCAATGCCTCCACTTGACCCACTTCCGTAGATCGGCCTGGTTTGGCCTCAGGCATTTAACAATGTAGACCACACTATTTTTCCCAAAAGTGTGTATCGCTACGATGTCATTCCAAGGCGTGAAAGCGAAAAATTGTTAGAACACCTCCAAAGTAGCAGAGTCTGTAGAAAGTGAATCCCCGTTAACCCTAACCCACGGGATTGAGTCAAATGTGTAACTGTGCCAATTTTCAACATGGAGATGACAGGGCGGTGAAAGATCCATTAGACCATGAAACATTTATGAGAAATACTGGCCGTTATTTAGGATTACATGATACCGGGGCAAAAAGGGATCCTGGGCATCATCGGAGTAACAACGAAAGGTAATTCAGCAGGAATAAGAAAAGAAACCAGCAGTGTTTTCCCTATCGTTGTGAGGTATCTAGTTGGAAGATGAAATGCCGTTCTCCTCATTTATGTTATGTCTGCGACGGCAGTGGAGAAGGCCCCAGACAGAGGAAAGAAGTCCGAATATCAGTGGATTAAGCATTAAATTGTGATGAGCTCAGGATCAACCATGCTCGCAGTCCGAGCAAATCCAGGTTGTGTTTTATTTTCCAATGTAGTGGAGACATCATTGTGAACCCTGAAAGAGCAGTAGGCTCGGTCGGCAGGCCACAGCCCTAACAAGCTAATTAAGGTCTGAGACCTTGGTCAAAGTTATCTCAGAGCTCAAATCTCTTGCTGAGCCCAAACTTTTGAATGGTGCTCCTTTCCTATTTTTCACTGTAAAATTGTACAAAACAAAAATAATATACTAATCTTGCTTAAAATGATGAAAACAAGTTTCATCTTTAACTTTATGACTTCTGACAATCATTTCAACTTCTCTTCACTGAAATATTCACAGTAACATAAATTTTGACCAGTGGTGCCCCAAGCCACTGTATGTCGCTAATAATTTTTTAGCTTATGTATGAAACACCTCCTGGTCCTCCGCTTCAAGGAGAGAATGACAGATTCTCGGCTGATTTCGGAAACGTTCCATGTTCGGCAATTTCCTGGTGAAACACTTGTGCAGCGGCTCCACAGCAATCTCGTCCATCACTCACGGGGAGCAGAAAATCAGACTACTGTTATATATTATTGCATCATGACTTTTCCCGTCCGTGACGGCATCTGTTCAGAACGTATTGGATGCCCCATTGTAAATCTGCTTCCATACCTTTATTGATGTTTGGACTTCCATTTCTTTCTTAGTGTCCACATCAGCACTTCCGTGAACCCCGTCCCTCTTTGTAAATATCCCAGCCATACTCACCCATGGAAGGTAACCTCGTACCTCAATATTGACACCTGTCTGCCCTTCGCTGACTAGCAGACAAAATGACTAATTCAATCCCACAACCGACGACCCATTGGATATTTATTGCAACGAGTATCGAGAGAGAGTGAAGGACTCTTCTCATGAGCCATTCTGTTCAGACCATTCAATACATAAGTAAATCGAGGCGGCATATTAGGAACATAAAAACAGAATAAACAATGTCGTGTTGTGTTTACAATGGAAGTGTCAAATAGGCAAATGCGATTGTCTACAACACTATCAACAACGCTAGCAATTTAGCGCATCTGCAAAACAATTGTTATTACAAATGTAATGAATGCAGATGCTATGTCGGTTTAAACATATACACCAATTCGAGGGTCATGTGTACAGCGGTTGAATTACTTTGCTTCATACCGGTGCGAGCATTGGTGGCCGCTGGTTTACTACACGAAAGACAGCATGTATATCAATTGTATTCACATATAAAACGCTGGGGGTATCTCCGCAGGTCAGGCAGCATCTATGGAAATGAACAAACAGACGACGTTTCGGGCCAAGACCCTTCATCAGGGGGGTAGAAAGGAAGGAGGAAGATGGCAGAATAAGAACCTCTTGGGGAGAGGGAAGGACAAGCTAGAAGGGAATGGGTGTCGCCAGGATGGCGAAATAACAGTCTGGGTGATGATAGGTGAACAAGGCAAAGGGCTGCAGAAGAAGAAGCTGATAGGAGAGGAGAGTGGATCCAAAGAAAAGGGAAGGAAGATGGGCGTCATGGGAAAGCGATAGGCAGATCAGGCGGAGCGATAAGAGGCCGAAGTGGGGTAAGGAAGGAGGGGAAAATACCGGAACTCAACGGAAATCGATGTTCTTGCCATGAGATTGCAGGCTACCTGGACGGAATTTGAGGTGTAGCACATCCGGCCTGAGAGTAGCCTCATTGTGGCACGAGAAGAAGCCACGGGTCGACGTATCGGACCGTGAACGGGGATCGGAAAGAAAATGGTTTGCCACTGGGAAATCTCGTTTCTGTTGATGGAGGTGAGTTGCGACGAAGTGTTAATTAATTTGAAGAAATGTCTTGGGCAGAAAGGGCGACAGATTAATAATTTCCAAAGATGCTGCCTAACCTGTTGCGTTCCTCCAGCGCTTTGTACGTGTTGCAGTGAATTTGATTAAACGTTTACGTGCATTCAATATCTCCGTGAGCCCGAATATGTATTAGTTTAAGGTTCTTCACTATGTTTCAGGAAGGTACACATATCTTATTCTTTATTTTATATTTCCATTGCAGGATCTATAACCGAGCCAATTCCCAGATTGAAACAGAACAGCCCATTGACAGTATAACATTGGTCTATGGTGACAAAGTCCATGGATCCTCGGAATGGACAAGATCAACAATAACAATCATGAAACCGAGAGATGAGCCTGAGAGTGTCTCACAACAACATTCACTGACTTCTCCAATCGTCATTTCTTCATCTCTGAGATATTGCAATTTCGTGTCAAGCTATTCATACCTCATCACAATTGGGAGTTTACTTGAATGACGTCATGTTTATTTTAACCCCAGCTTTTGGAAAACACGTCAGCCTTGTATGATATTAAATAGTTCGTGTGATGGAGCGAGTATTAATTAATGAGCGTGGAGATTCGTCAGCTTAGAGTTTCTCCAGCGAGATCGCGGACAGCTAGAAGACAGCGTGAATCTCAGACAGCATGCGTGAAACCTTTTACCGTGTGAGGAAGATATGGTACTTGGTCATTGCCGTGATCGGTGTTCCTGGTAAGAACACAAGCAAATTAACATTTTAAGTTTTGTGTGCGCGGTCGGTGGACTCGTTCAGTGACCGACAGCGCTGTGATGTCGGAGTGTCAGAAAGTGTGGTTTTCACATTGCGACCAATCTCTATGTTCGTTCAGAAGTTCCCTTCCGTTTTAATTCATGGCTTCTGCTGGAAGTAAACCGGCAGCTGAAGCGGCCGTACAGAGGAAGATCGGGTGGATGGATTCAGTTTGTAGATTCATAGCAGGCAGTTGTGATTTATCAATGCAAAGCCGCTGTCAAGTAAACCCCGATAATCCAGCGCGCTCGCCACGTTTACGGATATTTGCTTTTATACCGTTTCATTAGAGCAACGTGCTTTAAATTCAAAATTCAAGGTATTGTGCTCTGATTAAAGAAATACCTGCAAATTTGAAGGGAACCCGGGAAGCGAATGGACTTTGAGATTCGGGGGAGAGTGGTCGATTCATTTGTAAGTCAGACTCCGAATATAAGTCAAGTAAGGGCCTGGGTGCGTGTTTTGTACCAGGGTTTATTACCACGCCCTGTTATCCGTGAAGTGAATCAGGAGTTAAGAGCAAGCCCAGCGGTGTCCGTTAGGGGTCAGATGGGGTAAGGTGCACGCGATACTCCGCTCTTGTACAATGTGCTTCGGAACATTTAGAATAATGCTGAAGTAATTCGGAGCGACCCCAAAGAGGCAGATCTATTGGAGTACCGACACTGTCTTTGATGATATAAGCACTAGCGCGCTAAATACTTTAAAGTTCAGCGGGTCGAGCATAAACCTCAAAAACGAAAATTGAAACTTTCTGATCGGATTAGTTGAGAGCGTGTGAAGGAACCCCGGCGAAGGGTAGTTGCGGAATTTAAAAGAAGCCATCCAAGCGGAGGTTGGGGGTGGGGGGGTTACTGTGTGCGGAAGATAAACGGGGAGTCAAGAAGGAGACGCAGTCATTGGAACGGTGGAAATGAATTTGCTTTGAACTTTGTAGATGGACAGAGGTGGAGGGAGCGGGACTTCGCTGCACAGTGAGAGTGCCAGGACATAGGTGACAGGAACGCGGTAATCAGCATCGCTGAGAAAGTTGCCGAGGTACCCAGGTTTTACTCATCAGTCCAAAACCTGACGGGGGTGATTTATATTGATTTCTCTCAAGCGCTCTCGGCGATCCGTTGATAACACCTCCTTCCCAAACCCTGTTCCTTTTCCAGTATAGAGTACCTTCTCCGTTCACCCTGCATGCGTTCGTGAGAGTGATCTGAGATTCCCGCATTACTCCTTTTAAACCCCCAGAAATGAGTTGTCTGCACAGTTTGATTGTTCTCAATTTCCAGCTTGTCTCTGCCCTGAGACCCACTGATCGGTGAGACAGTAATTCACTCATTCTGTTTGCTGTTCCCCCAGTGAATTTAGTGGCGATTGTGATCCTGTCCCGGGGAAAGTGCGGCCTCTCCACCTGCACCACTCGCTACCTGGTGGCCATGGCAACGGCGGATCTACTAATCATCATCTTTCAGGTCATATTGTGGCGGATCAGTTATTATTACTTCCCCGAGACTTTCCTGGACATTACCCCCGTGTGCAGTGTGATCTCTGTCCTGGGAGAGGCAGATATTCACTGTTCTGTCTGGTTCACCGTCATGTTTACATTTGATCGGTTTGTCGCCATCTGTTGTCAGAAGCGGAAAGCGAAGTATTGCACCGGGAAAACTGCGGCTGCGGTTCTGACAACAACCGGCGTACTGCTCTGTGTTAAAAATGTACCCTACTTCTTTACATTTCATCCTGTGAAAGTGATTGACAATTTACCCTGGGACTGTATTCCAGACCCGGGCTACTATACGGATCCTGGGTGGGTGGGATATGACTGGTTCTAACGCCATTACTCCCTTTCCTGTTAATACTACTCTTCAACGCTCTGACAGTCAGACACATTTTAGTGACGAGTCGCGTCCGCAAGAGGCTGAGGGGTCAGAACAAGACGGACAACCGCACTGACCCGGAGATGGAGAACAGGAGAATGTCTGTCATCTTACTTCTCACCATTTCCGGAAGCTTCATCTTCCTGTGGTTGGGATTCGTTGCCGAATTCCTTTATTACAGCATCGCCGGATTGGATCAAAATAATTACAACGATTTGGAATACTTACTTCAACAGTCTGGAGACATGCTGATGATATTAAGTTGCTGCACAAACACGTTTATTTATGGGGTAACTCAGTCCAAGTTCAGAGAGCAGTTCATCAGCGCAGCGAAATATCCCTTCACGTCTATTATTCAACTAATTAATGATCAGAATATCTAAGATCTTCTCAGAGGCGGTCGCAGTGTTTTCATCTTGTTACTATGGAACTGACGGTCACCGGAGAACGAGGCAGAGGTGAGAAATAAACTGTTTTATAGCCCGAGATAGACACAGCACGGGAACAGACTCTTCGGCATCCGCAGCCCGCAACCTCCACCTCCTAACAATTACTCAACTCATTCCAGCATTTTCTTCACCATACTCCCGCTCCCGTTACAGCCACACCCCTTTAGACAATGATAGGGCTGTTCAGGATCTGAGGACATTTAAGACCAAATCGGCAGATATGTAAGCCATTCGTTACTTTTGCACAAGAATAAAACGAAAAGGAAAGTCAACATTCCGCACGAACTTACAGTAAACCTTACACTTGTCCTTCGCGTTAGAAAACCCTGTTGTGGAGAAATATTTAACACCGCAGAAATCATGCATTCTGATTATAATTGTGCAAATTCCTATGGAAAACCCAGATGCCCACTCTGCTCCAGGGAAGGAATGTCATCTCACCTGACGATTTCGATTAAATTTCCACCCAAGGAAACTGCATGTCGAATCTCCTCTGCATTCACTCCAGTACAGTCGCAAGTTTATTATCACTTTTCTCAGCTAAAACTGGTAAAGCCTGAGGTATGGGCATGGGAAAGCGCACTCATTTCTCAATTGCTAGCAACTTTCTGACCATTGTGGTGGTGATCAACATTGTGGCTTTAGAGAGATTTATATAGATTTGGCTGGGTAATAGTTTAATGTCATTGTGTGGTGACTTAGGGATAATACCAGTTGTAGATATTTATATTGGGACAATATTTACCCTGTTCGTGTACCATGGACTTTCTATCTCCCCTTTCAAGTCAACATATTCCGGGTATCTTCGCTATTCGATTTACTGTAAGTGGTGTGTTATCTGGAATGGTTGTATCTATTAAGTACGTTGTTCTTGCTTCTTTATCCTGTAATATTATAACCGGAAGGACATCATGTATTGCAATGCTCATGGACCAGAATCTTTCATTTCCCTCTTTCACGCCAGCATAGTTCAGATGACTTTCCCTTGCTGATTTTTGTGGCGTTCTGCGTGTTTTGGATAGCCATGCCTCTTTATAGGTTGATTCTACTGGTTTACCCTGCAATTTTATATCCGGACGGGTATCGGGTACTGCCCAATCTGCAATGAACGATCAGTCATATTATAATTGTAGGACTCGGCCTCTGAAACTGTATTTATACTAATGTATGGTACTTTCAGTATCAGGCGTTTGTATTGTAAAGCACGGTTTTGGCGAATAACTCTTACCGCTGCTTTCTGCCTGTGTAAGAAATCAGACTGAATTAAACTGTTGTAGGACTCTGTAATGTGTTGGATAGCTTCTGTGTTTTCCTCGGCATTTTCTGCTTTCATCGTCTTGAATTTGTTGGGCATTTATTGTGTAATTTTGATATTTTTGTGCTAACCACCTGACACCTTTTTACCACAAGCAACCACCGTGTCTGGAAGGAGGTCTCCAACACTGAAACAGGCGTTGGACGCTTCCTGTCGACATCTACTCTGCTCCGATTGAGGGGATGTCTATAGAAGGTCATGTTCATCCATTGGTTAGTCATTTCATCCATGCCGACGCTGTGGAAGTAGCTTCACTGTTTCTGAGATGTGGAGTGTGTGATGGGACAGTGTGGAGTGAGATGAACTCTGTGTCTGACATGGGTGTGTGTGGTGGGACTGTGGGGAGGGAGCCTCAATCTGTGTCTGACACCGGAAGTGTGTGATGCGAGGATGCGGAAAGAGCGTCACTTCGTGTTTGACCCCGGGTTTGTGTGATAAGACGGTGTATACGGAATTTCACTCTGCGTCTGAACCCGAGGAATGTGTGATGGATGATGCGGATGGAGCTGCTCTCTGTTTCGGACAGAAGGAGTGTGGGATGGGATGATGCGGAGGGAGCTTCACTCTCTGTCAAGCCCCAGGCGTGTTTGATGGGATGATGCGGACCGACTTTCATTGTGTTTGTGATCCCCGGAATGCTTAATAGAAAGTGCAGGGAGTTTCACTCAGTGTCTGAGGAAACGAGGCCGAATGAGCTTCACTGTGTGTCTGACCCCGTGAGTGATGCGAGGATGAGGAATGAGCCTCACTGCGGGGCTGCCTCAATGTCACAGCGTTCGGCTGGAGCCGGGTCCGATGGAACAGTTGGGAATGAAACCCGGAGCGCTGCAGTTAAAGGGGAGGATGGCTTTAAAGGGGACGGCGGGGAAGCGGCCAAAATGTCCCAATCCCAAGCCACGGTTCACACAGTCAGATGTTCACAATCTCACTCTCAGCCGGGTCTGCGTTCCTGCAGAGATCTCAGTTCCTTCTTCCATTTCTGACTGAACTGATTGTACTGCAGACTGAAACAGATGGAAGGATACAGATGAAATAAACAGAATACACAACAGTGTCAGTAACAGGACAGTGGGTTAATGGTTCAATAACACTCATTGACAAATATTGCCGGAAAACCCACGGATCAGCTGAAATGTTATCACATTATTAACACAAACACTCATCCGATTGGGAGGGTCAGTATGAGGCGGTGGAGAGCGGGGACAGATAGATCTGTCAGCCAGTTTGATACCAGATCCAGCACCGTCAGCGATGGTTTTGTACTGAGAGCGGAGACGAGATCCTCGGCACCAGAATCTGTGAAGCCGACATTGTTCAGACTGGAGATGAGAGAGTGTGAGGGTGAAGGACACAGAAAGAGAGGAGACGGTACAAATCCCCAGTGTTTATCAGTAACACAATTACTGATCACATTAATATTCAGTGTCAGACACCCAGTGACTGTAAACGCGATCTCCCAAAGTCTGGTACTTACCACAGTTTCTGTATTTTACACTCCGGGTTCCTCAGAGACGCAGACACCAGTTTCAATCCAGAATCTCCCAGTTTCTTTTCAATCAGGTTCAGCGTCATCAGTAACTCAGTGGGACGGGTGGTCACCAGCACTGAACACCCTGGGAGCAGCTTGCCCTGGATTAAACTGTACACAATATCAGACATCTTGCACCGGAATTCAGGATCTGTGCATGTGTATTGGGGTTTTCTGTCTCTTCGGCTGTCAGCAAAATCAATTTTGTCATTGAATTCATCAAAACCATCCAATATAAACAGCAACACCTCTGCGTTGTGTTCTATTTGAAGGCTACTGATGTGTTCATTAACTATATGCCGACTCTGAGACGGGTAACTGTAATATCGGAAAACGTAACGTGCCAACACCGTCAGGCTGTATAAACGTTAAAGTGACAGATTCAGTCCAGATTGCGTGTGCAAGGAAATGTGCAAAATCTTCATGAAGCTTGTCATTCCCCGTGACGCCGCAAGTTACTCCATTCTGTAGATACTGAACCGGGTCAATAACTTTACTGGGTGTTTTTTTATAGGCGGCCCAATAGTAACAGGGACATCGTGGAGCAGATAGGGAAACCGATCCAGGAAAGGAGTAAGAAGAACACAGTTGTCGTGAAGGCAGATTTTAATATCCCAAATATCGATTGGCATCTCCTTAGAGCTAGGGGTTTAGATGGAGTGGAGTTTGTTAGAACATACATAGAATCGTACAGGACATTACAGGCCCTTCGGCCCACAATTTTGTGCCGACCCTCAAACCCTGCCTCCCATATAACCCCTCACCTTAAATTCCTACATATACCTGTTTAGTAGTCTCTTAAACTTCACTGGTGTATCTGCCTCCACCACTGACTCAGGCAGTGCATTCCACGCACCAACCACTCTCTGAGTGATAAGCCTTCCTCTAATATCCCCCTTAAACTTCCCTCCCATTAACTTAAAGCCATGTCCTCTTGTACTGAGCAGTGGTGCCCTGGGGAAGAGGCGCTGGCTGTTCACTCTGTCTATTCCTCTTAATATCCTGTACACCTCTATCATGTCTCCTCTCATCCTCCTTCTCTCCAAAGAGAAAAACCCTAGCTCCCTTAATCTCTGATCATAATCCATACTCTTGAAACTATGCAGCATTCTGGTAAATCTCCTCTCTACCCTTTCCATGCTTCCACGTTAGGTGTGTTCAGGAAGGATTCTTGACACAATTTATAGAAAGCCTATGAAGAAATGTGGCACAAATTCAATAAGATTTGTCAAACATGACCTTCTACGCACAAATCCATGTTGACTGTTCCTAATCAGACCCTGTCTATCCAGATAATTATATATACCATCTCTAAGAATACTTTCCATTAAATTACCGAGTCTGTGACGTTTGATGATGTCAAATACGTCCCCACCCCCGAGTGTTCCGACTTCCTTGAGGTGTTTAGTAAATAGATGGCAACCACACTGCTGCCCCATCGGTGCAATGACAATGCTATATAGTGAGGGTATCTCGATGACAGTTTGCTCTTTTCTAACCGGTGTGTGGAACATATAACACGTGTCAGGCTGGGTATTCGGAGACTGTTAAAACTCGCCTGTTTGTGAAATTAGACTGAGATCCGCGTCCCCGAGGTCTCTTCTTTGGGATTTGTCACTTATTGATTTCTGTATTTTATGTGTGTTTGGAATGGCTAGATCTATTAAATAGGTTGCCCTTGCTTGTTTATCCTGTACTACTGCACCGACCTGTTATTATGGATTGTCCAATCTGCAATAAGTTGATCTGACGTAATATAATTTGTGGTATTTTGACTAAAAATGGATCAAATTGTATGCATGTAAGGTGTGTCTTCATTTCCAGGTTTGCATTTTAAAGCCAGATTTAGATGAATGATGTTTGCATTTGATTGTGGCTGTGTAACTATTCAGATTGTGTTGAGCGGTTACAGGGTCCTGTAATGCTTTCGAATGTCTATGTTTTTTTTTCTTGGCAATTTTTAAATTTATCGAGCTTGCTTAGATCGTGGGGATGTCTTCCATGAAGAACCATGCTCTTCCATTGGTTCACTTTTTCTTTAATAGTGGTAATTACGGGGCTGTAGCTTAGGATAAAATGGCGTCTTACCGCGACTCATTTGTTTGCATCTTCGGAAGCAGCTCTATTTCTGTCTTTAGTATCTCTCTTGTTCGCTTTTAGGTTTATTTTGAAGATCCTGGCCTGGCGTTACTCGCTGACTTCGATTATTTGCGGGAATGTGACCCGCCATCGGGGTCTCACGACTGGCCGTTCTTCCACTCGGCCTAGAAGATTAGGGCGCCTTCGGAGCTTCCGGAGTTCGTGGCCCTGGAAGCGGGCGCACTCGAGATTGGTGCTTCTACAGGAAATCGGTGTCTCTGATAGGCAGCAGATCGAAAGCAGCAATCTGGCTGTTGGCTGTCTACCTGGAGACCCGAGTTCTTTGGGCAGAAAAAGTGAAGCAACAGATTATTAACACCATAAATCAGCGATTGTTTGAGTCTCGGTGCCAACTCTTTTTCCCTTATTAGGGAGAGAGAGAGCCTGTGGTATGTCGAATCACCGGGTGAACAAATAGTCTTTGGGGTACTGCAAGTCTGTGTCTTTATTGATGTTTTGTTGCACATTTGAATGCTAGCTGGGGGGAGGGGCGCCGATCATTTTTTTTGCTGGTGGTGTAGGGTGGGGTCTTTGCTTTGCTGCTGCTTACGCGTGGGAGGGAGGAGCTGCGGGGAATGTTGGAACATTTAACTGTCATTCACTCTTTGGGACACTCTACTGTTTTCGTTTATGGTTCTGAAGAGAAACAATTTCAGGATGTATATTGTACACATTCCTCCGACATTAAGCAGACTCTGCTTTTCAAACCTTTGAAACTTTTTACTTTTCTAGGAAGTGCTCTCTCTTTAATTTAGTAGCGTACACTTCTTATCAGGATTGCAATGCTCTCAAGGAGGGCCTATATTATTCATATTATTTACTATGTTTGTATTTGCACATTTTGTTGTATTTTGCACTCGTTCGCTTAGCGTTGTTGGTGCGGACATTCATTGATTCGGTTATGGTTACTGGGTTTATTTGAGTATGCCCGCGAAAATGTGGCCAGTCGTTTCCACCTATATGTTGACATCTGGCTACTTTCGTAATAAATTTACTTTGAACTCTGAATATGGTCATCCCTGTTTAAATTGATCCGAGAGGACCAGCTGTTCGTCGCCTTCAAAGTGAAATCCTCCCTGTCAACTACTGTCATGTTCGCCGCAGTCGGTGGTACAACTCTCTCCCTCACTTAATTTCCTCTTTAGCAGCGCATTCGGACCCGGTAAGCCTGAGATGCCAATCGTACTCATACGTCAAACACATTTCCATAACCAAGTGTCCATAATACTGTCATTCACAACCACCTGCAGATTTTACGGGATTCACTAGTCTCAGAGATGAAGAAAATAGCGTTAGTAATTTAAATAAATCAGCTAAGGGACTATAAATACTATAATTGTAAGATATTATAATAAACAAAATAAATATAAATATAATAGATTATAAATATCCCTAAATAATATTTAGGGAAGACGATTGCAAAATGTCGCCCTGTCTTCCAATAGACTCTACCATAAAGCACGTCGTAAAAAAAATAAAGAAATTTAAAATTGAAACATGGTGCTAATAATGTAAATATTACATTTCAGTTGGACAAGGTGACTAACGTATTTTTGGACTCGGGGATATTTATTTACTCCCATGAAGCTGCATCGGGGTAGCGCAACAAATCTGTATATCTTATATCCGATTAAAAGTGAATCTTAGCGTGTCTGTGCGTTTAGTCTTCGTGATTATGGATTCGATTAAACAAAAACGTGCATTTGATGGCAATATTAGCATATTATTGTTGGTGAATGTGTAAAAATAATTCAAGTCCAACAATTAAAAAAGCTAAAAATGCATTAAATATCTACTACAGCCTGTGTGTGTGTGTGTGTGTGTGTGTGTGTGTGTGTGTGTGTGTGTGTGTGTGTGTGTGTGTGTGTGTATTAACAAGGATAAACATTGCTAGTGGAGACGGGATGTCGCAACTTGCAAAATTACGACCATATAGTTTCAGCTGTCACATTATTTCTTGACCTCAGAATTTTACTGTGCAGCGTATTCGACTTGCAGTAGTCTGTGTTTCTCACGGGCATTTTATTTTCCTCCAAAATTCAAAAGACTTTCGGGGAGCCATTCAAGGTTGCTTCGTTCGCGGCCACTAGTAGTTTGTTGATTAGGTTCCACTTAAAAGTCCTCCACTTCCTGGTCAAATTTTATATCGGTTGTGGGACGAACGACACAGCGATCTTGAGATTGGATGACACAGGAGCCGTATGATCTTGTGAATGTAACGAGAGAGGTTTGGAACAGGATGAACTCAAATGCAGAGTAAAGTCTGGAATTAGTTCAGACTCAGACTCAAAATTAACAAAACGATACAAACACAATACATTGGTGAAATCTCAAACAGTAATACGAAAAATGCAACTCTTCCGATTGAGCCCTGAGCGCTCAGTACGAGGACTTCATGCAGGGACTTTCCATGAATAAACATGACAGCAATAATAGGCAGTCTGATAAGGGAGAACGGCATTCATTCTTTTATATTATTACGTTGTATGTCCAGACACCCCATTAGGGCTGAGAACTTGTATTTTCATTTGAGCTGTTTGTCCACTCACTGTGCTTCATTTTCTCAGCCAGTTCACGTGAACCTTCACTTCATTGTTGTACTCCATGTCCAACAAACCATATATGATCAATACAGTTTAAACTGGGACAGCAAGTGAGGGATTACACTCTGCCGACTCGCTGTCTACTGGATCATGGAATTCAGTCGGCCTTTGTAAATACCTTGAAGTGACAATTGAATGATGAACTGACATCACTTCCATGTCACAGCGTATCTACCTTGTGGATATCAATCCGGTAAGATAGAGAAAAGACGTATTTAAATATTCAGAACGGCTTCTCATTGTCCATCTGCTTGTGAAATGCTCTTGATCAATGTCACAATATCTGGGAAGAAGTAGATGAACGATATATAGTTACACAGACAAAGAGACAGAGAAACAAGCAGGCAGAGGACAGGCACACCGGAAGACGACCAGATAGTTAGAGAGATAGATGGAAAGATATGTAGATGTGCAGATACGCAAATCGACAGACGAACATATATGTTTTTCAGAAAACCATAATCTGCAAATCAGTGAACGGAAACGAGGCAAGGGCAATGGAAATAGACAAAGAAGATGCTTTTGTTCTTGCCATGTGATCGCAGGAATGGAGGTCCGTTCTCAGGGATGGCTTCATCAAAACAACTACAGGTGGACACAGTGAGTTGTTTTGTTTTTGATTTTCGACAGCAAACCATTTTCAGATGAGAAGGAACAGCCTGTGACCTGGTGGTCTGCGCCGAGTGTCTGGCTTGAACCAGTCTGAGTTGGGAAGGACAAAATCAGTTACCAAGATCACATGTCGGGGCAAAGGGCCATAAAGATTGAGTCAACGAAATTGAAAGTTAATAGATTAATGTGATAAGGGAAAGAGAGGAATAGAGGTTTTCAGGAGTACACGCAGCGACAACTCGGTGGAGACCAACCATCGCGGAAGTGAATGACCCAAAGCTGAGATCATGAACGTTATATCAGGATGTTGAGGAACGCCCGGCCAGTGTGGATTACTTTCCCCCAGTATTACCTTCCCATGCGTTGACTCTTTGTGGTGGGTACAAACTTACTGGGCGCACACACAGGTATTTAGTCTTCTTTTATAACACAGTCGCTTTCCACAATGTGCCTTTCATCCTCGAGGAACTCTCGCGATTTTTTGAATGTGATTCACCTGTCATTACACCACGTCAACTAATGCCTCCACTTTACTCCCTTCCATAGATCGGCCTGTTTTGGCCTCAGGCATTTGACAATGTAGACCACACTATTTTTCCCAAAGTGTGTATCGATACGATGTCATTCCAAGGTGTGAAAGAGAAAAATTATCAGAACACCTCCAAAGTAGCAGAGTCTGTAGAAGGTGAATCCCCGTTAACCCGAACCCACGGGATTGAGTCAAGGGTGTAAGTGCGACAATTTTCAACATGGAGATGACAGAGCGGTGAAAGATCAATTAGACCATGGATCTTTATGCGAAATACTGACCGTTATTTAGGATTATATGGTACCGGGGCAGGAAGGGGTCATGACCATCATCGGAGTAACAGCAAAAAGTGTGTTCCCTATCGTTGTGAGGTGTCTAGTTGGAAGATGAGATGCCGTTCTCCTCATTTATGTTATGCCTACGATGGCACTGGAGAAGACCCCAGACAGAGGAAAGAAGTCCGACTATCAGTGGATTAAGCATTAAATTGTGATGAGCTCAGGATCAACAATGCTCGCAGTCCGAGCAAATACAGGTTGTGTTTTATTTTCCAATGTAGTGGAGACATCATTGTGAACCCTGAAAGTGCAGTAGGCTCGGTCGGCAGGGCACAGCCCTAACAAGCTAATTAAGGTCTGAGACCTTGGTCAAAATTATCTCAGAGCTCAAATCTCTTGCGGTGCCCAAACTTTTGAATTGTGCTCCTTTCCTATTTTTCACTGCAAAATTGTACAAAACTAAAATAATATACTAAACCTGCTTAAAATGATGAAAAAAATGTTTCACCTTTAGCTTTATGACTTCTGGAGATCATTTCAACTTCTCGTCACTTAACTATTCACAGCAACATAAATTTTGACCAGTGGTGCCCCAGACTTTTGCAAGCCACTGTATGTCGCTAATAATAGTTTAGCTCCTGTGTGTAACACCCCCTGGTCCTCCGCCTCAAGGAGAGAATGACAGATTCTCCGCTGATATCGGAAATGTTCCATGTTCGGCAATTTCCTGGTGAAACACTTGTGCAGCGGCTCCACAGCAATCACGTCCATCACTCACGGGGAGCAGAAAATCAGACTACTATTATATATTATTGCATCATGACTTTTCCCGTCCGTGACGGCATCTGTTCAGAACATATTGGATGCCCCATTGCAAATCTGCTTCCATACCTTTATTGATGTTTGGACTTCCATTTATTTCTTCGTGTCCACATCAGCACTCCCGAGAACCCCGTCACTCTTTGTGAATATCCCAGCCATACTCACCCATGGAAGATAAACTCGTACCTCAATATTGACCCCTGTCTGCCCTTCGCTGACTAGCTGAAAAAATGACCAATTTAATCCCACTACTCTTCTCATGACCCATTCTGTTCAGACCATTCAATACATAAGTAAATCGAAGTGGCATATTAGGAACATTAAAACAATGTTGTGTTTAAAATGGAAGTGTCAAATAGGCAAATACCATTCTCTACAACACTATCAACAACGCTAGCAATTTAGCGCATCTGCCAAACAATTGTTGCTACATATGTAAAGAATGCAGATGCTATGTCGGTTTAAACACATACACAAATTCGAGGGTCATGTGTACGGCGGTTGAATTACTTTGCTTCATTCCGGTGCGAGCATTCGTGGCCGCTGGTTTACTACACGAAAGACTGCATGTATATCAATTGTATTCACATATAAAACGCTGGTGGATCTCCGCAGGTCAGGCAGCATCTATGCAAATGAACAAACAGACGACGTTTCGGGCCAAGACCCTTCATCAGGGGTTAGAAAGGAAGGAGGAAGATGGCAGAATAAGAACCTCTTGGGGAGAGGGAAGGACAAGCTAGAAGGGAATGGGTGTTGCCAGGTTGGCGAAATAACAGTCTGGGTGATGATAGGTGAACAAGGCAAAGGGCTGCAGAAGAAGGAAGCTGATAGGAGGGAGAGTGAATCCAAGGAAAAGGGAAGGAAGAGGGGCGTCATCGGAAGGCGATAGGCAGATCAGGCGGAGAGATAAGAGGCCGAAGTGGGGAAAGGAAGGAGGGGAAAATACCGGAACTCAACGGAAATCGATGTTCTTGCCATGAGATTGGAGGCAACCTGGACGAAATTTGAGGTGTAGCACATCCGGCCTGAGAGTAGCCTCATTGTGGCACGAGAGGACGCCACGGGTCGGCATATCGGACCGTGAACGGGGATCGGAAAGAAAATGGTTTGCCACTGGGAAATCTCGCTTCTGTTGATGGGGGCGAGGTGCGACGAAGTGTTAATTAATTTGAAGAAAGGTCTTGGCCAGAAAGGTCGACAGATTAATCATTTCCAAAGATTCTGCCTAACCTGTTGAACTCCTGCAGCATTTTGTGTGTGTTTCAGTAAATTTGCTTAAACGTTTACGTGCATTCAACATCTCCGTGAGCCTGAATATGATATTAGTTTATGGTTCTTCACTATGTTACAGAAACGTACAAATATTTTATTCTTTATTTTATATTTCTATTGCAAGATCTATAACCGAGACAATTCCCAGAGTGAAACAGAAGAGCCCATTGACAGTATAACATTGGTCTATGGTAACAAAGTCCATGGATCCTCGGAATGGACATGATCAACAATAACAATCATGAAACCGAGAGATGAGCCTGAGAGTGTTTCACAACAACATTCACTGACTTCTCCAATCGTCATTTCTTCATCTTTGAGATGTTGCAGTTTCGTGTCAAGCTATTCATACCTCATCACAATTGGGAGTTTACTTGAATGACATCATGTTTATTTTAACCGCAGCTTTTGGAAAACACATCAACCTTGTGTGATATTAAATAGATCGCGTGATGGAGCGAGTATAAATGAATGAGCGTGGAGGTTCGTCAGCTCAGAGTTTCTCCAGCGAGTTCGCGGACAGGGTGAATCACAGAGAGCATGCGTGAAACCTTTTACCGTGCAAGGAAGATATGGTACTTGGTCATTGCCGTGATCGGTGTTCCTGGTAAGAACACAAGCAAATTAACATTTTAAGTTTTGTGTGCGCGGTCCGTGGACTCGTTCAGTGACCGACAGCGCTGTGATGTCGGAGTGTCAGAGAGTGCGGTGTTCACATTGCGACCAATCTCTGTGTTCATTCAGAAGTTCCCTTGCTTTTTAATTCATGGCTTCTGCTGAAAGTAAACCGGCAGCTGAAGCGGCCGTAGAGAGGAAGATCGGGTAGATGGATTCATGTTGTAGATTCTTAGCAGGCAGTTGTGATTTATCAATGAAAAGCCGCTGTCAAGTAAACCCCGATAATCCAGCGCGCTCGCCACCTTTACGGCTATTTGGTTTTATTCCGTTTCATTAGAGCAACGTGCTTTAAATTCAAAATGCAAGGTATTGTGCTCTGATTAAAGAAATGCCTGTAAATTTGAAGGGAACGAGGAAGCGAATGGACTGTGAGATTCAGGGGAGAGTAGTCGATTGCATTTGTAAGTCAGACTCCGAATATAAGTCAAGTAAGGGCCTGTGTGCGTGTTTTGTACCAGGGTTTATTACCACGCCCTGTTATCCGTGAAGTGAAGCAGGAGTTAAGAGCAAGCCCAACGGTGTCCGTTAGGGGTCAGATGGGGTAAGGTGCACGCGATACTCCGTTCTTGTACAATATGCTTCGAAACATTTAGAATTATGCTGAAGTAATTCGGTGCGGCCCAAAAGAGGCAGATCTATTGGAGTACCGACACTGTCTTTGATGATATAAGCACTAGCGTGCTAAATACTTTAAAGTTCAGCGGGTCAAGCATAAACCTCAGAAACGAAAATTGAAACTTTCTGATCGGATTCGTTGAGAGCGTGTGAAGGAACCCCGGCCAAGGGTAGTTGCGGAATTTAAAAGAAGCCATCCAAGCGGAGGTGGGGGGGGGGGGGTGTTCTGTGTGCGGGTGTTAAACGGGGGGTCAAGAAGGAGACGCAGGCATTGGAACGGTGGAAATGAATTTGCTTTGAACTTTGTAGATGGACAGAGGTGGAGGGAGCGGGACTTCGCTGCACAGTAAGAGTGCCAGGACATAGGTGACAGGAACGCGGTAATCAGCATCGCTGAGAAAGTTGCCGAGGTACCCAGGTTTTACACATCAGTCCAAAACCTGACGGGGGTGATTCATATTGATTTCTCTCAAGCGCTCTCGGCGATCCGTTGATAACGCCTCCTTTCCAAACCCTGTTCCTTTTCCAGTATCGAGTACCTTCTCCGTTCACCCCGCATGCATTCGTGAGAGCGATCTGAGATTCCCGCGTTACTCCTTTTAAACCCACAGAAATGAGTTCTCTGCACAGTTTGATTCTTCTCAATTTCCAGCTTGTCTCTGCCCTGAGACCCACTGATCGGTGAGACAGTAATTCACTCATTCTGTTTGCTGTTCCCCCAGTGAACTTAGTGGCGATTGCGATCCTGTCCCGGGGAAAGTGCGGCCTCTCCACCTGCACCACTCGCTACCTGGTGGCCATGGCAACGGCGGATCTACTAACCATCATCTTTCAGGTCATATTGTGGCGTGTCAGTTATTATTACTTCCCCGGGACTTTCGTGGACATCACCCCCGTGTGCAGTGTGATCGCTGCACTGGCAGAGGCAGCTACTGACTGTTCTGTCTGGTTCACCGTCATGTTTACATTTGATCGGTTTGTCGCCATCTGTTGTCAGAAGCGGAGAGCGAGGTATTGCACCGGGAAAACTGCGGCTGTGCTTCTGACGACAACCGGCCTTCTGTTCTGTTTTAAAAATCTGCCCATCTTCTTTACATTTCATCCTGTGAAAGTGATTGACAATATACCCTGGGACTGTATGACGAAGCCAGGCTACTATACGGATCCCGGGTGGGTGGGATATGACTGGTTTATCATAGTTCTAATGCCGTTACTCCCGTTCGTATTAATACTACTGCTCAACGCTCTGACAGTCAGACACATTTTAGTGACGAGTCGCGTCCGTAAGAGACTGAGGGGTCAGAACAAGGCGGAGAAACGCAGTGACCCGGAGTTGGAGAGCAGAAGGAGGTCTGTGATCTTACTTCTCTCCATCTCCGGAAGCTTCATCATCCTGTGGTCGGTGAGTGTTGCTGAATTCCTTTATTACACCATTGCCGGATTGGATCCAAATAATTACAACGATTCGGAATACATATCTGAACACACTGGAGACATGCTGAAGATATTAAGTTGCTGCACAAACACGTTTATTTATGGGGTGACTCAGTCCAAGTTCAGAGAGCAGTTCCTCAGCGCAGCGAAATATCCGCTCACGTCAATTATTCAACTAATTAATGAACGGAATATCTAAGGTCTTCTCAGAGGCCGTCGCAGTGTTTTCATCTTGTTACCATGGAACTGAAGGTCACCGGAGAACGAGGCAGAGGTGAGAAATAAACTGTTTTATAGCCCGAGATAGACACAGCACGCAGCCCGCGACCTCCACCTCCTAACAATTACACAACTCATTCCAGCATTTTTACCACGCTCCCGCTCCCGTTACAGCCACACCCCTTTAGACAATGATATGGCTGTTCAGGATCTGAGGACATTTCAGTCCAAATCGGCAGATATGTAAGCCATTCGTTACTTTAATCTTTTGCACAAGAATAAAACGAAAGAGAAAGTCAACAGTCCGCACGAACTTACAGTAAACCTTACACTTGTCCTTCGCGTTAGTAAACCCTTTTGTGGAGAAATATTTAACACCGCATTCTGCATTCTGACTATGGACATGGGAAAGCGCACTCATTTCTCAATTGCTAGCAACTTTCGGACTATTCTGGTGATTATTACCATTATGGCTTTCGGGAGATTTACATGGATTTTGCCGGGTAATAATTCAATGTCATTGTGTGGTGACTTAGGGATAATACCAGTTGTAGATATTTATATTGGGACAATATTTACCCAGTTCGTGTACCATGGACTTTCTATTTCATCTTTCAAGTCAACATATTTCGGGTATCTTCGCTTTTCGATTTTCTGTAAGTGGTGTGTTATCTGGAATGGTTGTATCTATAAGTACGTTGTTCTTGCTTCTTTATCCTGTAATATTATAACCGGAAGGATATCATGTATTGCAATGCTCATGGACCGGAATCTTTCATTTCCCTCTTTCACGCCAGCATAGTTCAGATGACTCTCCCTGACTGATTTCTGTGGTGTTCTGCGTGTTTTGGATAGCCATGCCTCTTTATAGGTTGATTTTACTGGTTTACCCTGCAATATTATATCCGGACGGTTATCGGGTACTGCCCTATCTGCAATGTACGATCAGTCGTAATATAATTGTAGGACTCGGCCTCTGAAACTGTATAATTACTAATGTATGGTACCTTGAGTATCATGTGTTTGTATTGTAAAGCACGGTTTTGGTGAATGACTCTTACCACTGTTTTCTGCGTATGTAAGAAATCAGACTGAATTAAACTGTTGCTGGATTCTGTAATGTGTTGGATGGCTTGTGTGTTTCCCTCGGCATTTTCTGCTTTTATCGTCTTGAATTTGTTGGACTTTTATTGTGTAATTTTGATATTTTTGTGCTAACCACCTGACACCCTTTTACCACAAGCAACCACTCCGTTTCTGGAAGGAGGTCTCCAACATTGAAACTGGCGTTGGACGCTTCCTGTCGACATCTACTCTGCTCCGATTGAGGGGATGTCGATAGAAGATCATGTTCATCCATTGGTTAATCATTTCATCCATGGTGACGCTGTAGAAGTAGCTTCACTGTTTCTGACATGCGGAGAGTGTGATGGGACAGTGTGGAGTGAGATGTACTCTGTATCTGACCACGGGTGTGTGTGATGGGACAGTGTGGAGTGAGATGTACTCTGTATCTGACCACGGGAGTGTGTGATGGGACAGTGTGGAGTGAGATGTACTCTGTGTCTGACCACGGGTGTGTGTGATGGGACGGTGGGGAGGGAGCTTCGCCCTGTATCTGACCCCGGAAGTGTGTGATGCGAGGATGCGGAAAGAGCGTCACTTGGTGTTTGACCCCGTGTGTGAGAGATTGGACGGTGTATACGGAATTTCACTCTGCGTCTGACCCGGAGGAATGAGTGATGGATGATGCGAATGGAGCTACTCTCTGTTTCGGACACAAGGACTGTGGGATGGGATGATACGGATGGAGCTGCTCTCTGTTTCGGACACAAGGACTGTGGGATGGGATGATGCGGATGGAGCTGCTCTCTGTTTCGGACACAAGGAGTGTGTGATGTGATGGTGCGAAGGGAGCTTCACTCTCTGTCAGGCCCCGGGCGTGTTTGATGGGATGATGCGGACCGATTTTCATTGTGTTTGTGATCCCCGGAATGCTTAATGGAACGTGCAGGGAGTTTCACTCAGTGTCTGAGGAGACGAGGTCGAATGAGCTTCACTGTGTGTCTGACCCCGTGAGTGATGCGAGGATGAGGAATGAGCCTCACTACGGGGCTGCCTCAATGTCACAGCGTTCGGCTGGAGCCGGGTCCGATGGAGCAGTTGGGAATGAAACCCTGAGCGCGGCCGTTAAAGGGGAGGATGGCTTTAAAGGGGACGGCGGGGAAGCGACCAAAATGTCTCAATCTCAAACCACGGTTCACTCATTCGGATGTTCACAATCTCACTCTCAGTCCGGGTCTGGGTTCCTGCAGAGATCTCAGTTCCTTCTTCCATTTCTGACTGAACTGATCGTCCTGCAGATTGAAACAGATGGAAGGATACAGATGAAATAAACATATTACAGAGCAGTGTCAGTAACAGGACAGTGGGTAATGTTTCAATAACACTCATTGCCAAATATTGCCAGAAAACCCACGGATCGGCTGAAATTTTATCACATTATTAACACAAACACTCATCCGATCGGGAGGGTCAGTATGAGGCGGTGGAGAGCGGGGGAAGATCGGTCTGTTAGCCAGTTTGATCCCAGATCCAGCACCGTCAGTGATGGGTTTGTACTGAGAGCGGAGACGAGATCCTCTGCACCAGAATCTGTGAGACCGACACTCTGCAGCCTGGAGATGAAAGAGAGTGAGGGTGAAGGACACAGAGAGACAGGAGACGGTACAAATCCCCAGTGTTTATCAGTAACACAATTACTGATCACATTAATGTTCATTGTCAGACACGCAGTGACTGTAAACAAAATCTCCCACAGTCTGGTACTTACCACAGTTTCTGTATTTTACACTCCGGGTTACTCAGAGCCGCAGACAGCAGTTTCACTCCTGAATCTCCCAGGTTATTATCACTCAGATTCAGGTCCGTTAGTGATCCTATTGTACTGTGAGCGTAGCCAAGATCCTCGGCACCAGAATCAGTGACACCGACATTGAACAACCATGAGATGAGAGAGAGTGAGGGTGAAGGACACAGAAAGACAGGAGACGGTACAAATCCCCTGTGGTTATCGGTAACACAATTACTGATCACATACATATTCAGTGTCAGACACCCAGTGACTGTAAACGCAATCTCCCAGTCTGGTATTTAACACCAGTGTCGGTATTTTACACTCCGGGTTCTTCAGAGACTCAGACACCAGTTTCAATCCTAAATCTCCCAGTTTCTTTTCACTCAGGTTCAGCGTCGTCAGTAACCCAGCGGGACGGGTGGTCACCAGCACTGAACACCCTGGGAGCAGCATGCCCTGGATTAAACTGTACACGATGTCAGACATCTTGCACCGGAATTCAGGATCTGTGCATGTGTATTGGGGTTCTCTGTCTCTCCGGCTGTCAGCGAAATCAATTTTGTAATTGAATTAATCAAAACCATCCAATATAAACAGCAACACCTCTGGGTTGTGTTCTATTTGAAGGCTACGGATGTGTTCATTAATTATACGCCGACTCTGAGACGGGTATCAGTAATATCTGTCAACGTAACGTGCCAACACCCTCAGGCTGTATAAACGTTAAAGTGACAGACTCAGTCCACATTGCGTGTGCAAGGTAATGTGCAAAATCTTTATGAAGCTAGTCATTCCCCGTGACACCGCAGGTTACTCCATTCTGTAGATACTGAACCGGGTCAAAAACTTTACTGGGTGTTTTTTTATAGGCGGCCCAATAGTAACAGGGTCATCGAGGAGCAGATCGGGAAACCGATCCTGGTAAGGTGTAAGAAGAACACAGTTGTCGTGATGGGAGATTTTAATATCCCAAATATCGATTGGCATCTCCTTAGAGCTAGGGGTTTAGATGGAGTGGAGTTTGTTAGAACATAGAACATAGAATATTACAGGACATTACAGGCCCTTCGGCCCACAATTTTGTGTCGACCCTCAAACCCTGCCTCCCATATAACCCCTCACCTTAAATTCCTCCATATACCTGTCTCGTAGTCTCCTAAACTTCACTTGTGTATCTGCCTCCACCACTGACTCAGGCAGTGCATTCCACGCACCAACCACTCTCTGAGTGAAAGGCCTTCCTCTAATATCCCCCTTAAACTTCCCTCCCATTACCTTAAAACCACGTCCTCTTGTACTGAGCAGTGGTGCCCTGGGGAAGAGGCGCTGGCTGTTCACTCTGTCTATTCCTCTTAATATCTTGTACAGCTCTATCATGTCTCCTCTCATCCTCCTTCTCTCCAAAGAGAAAACCCTAGCTCCCTTAATCTCTGATCATCATCCATACTCTTTAAACTATGCAGCATTCTGGTAAATCTCCTCTGTACCCTTTCCAATACTTCCACGTTACGTGTGTTCAGGAAGGATTTTTGACAAAGTATGTAGAAAGCCTGTGAAGTAATGTGGCAAAAAATCAATAAGATTAGTCAAACATGGTTCCAAACAGGGTTCCTAATCAGACCCTGTCTATCCAGATAATTATATATACCATCTCGAAGAATACTTTCCATTAATTTACTGAGTCTGTGACGTCTGATGATGGCAAATACGTCCCCACCCCCGAGTGTTCCGACTTCCTTGAGGTGTTTAGTAAATAGATGGCGACCACACTACTGCTCCATCGGTGCCATGACATTGCTATATAGTGAGGGTATCTCGATGACAGTTTGATATTTACTAACCGGAGTGAGGAACATATAACACGTGTCAGGCTGGGTATTCGAAGACTGTTAAATCTCGCCTGTTTGTGAAATTAGACTGAGATCTGCGTCCCCGAGGTCTCTTCTTTGGGATTTGTCACTTATAGATTTCTGTATTTTAGGTGTGTTTTGAATGGCTAGATCTATTAAATAAGTTGCCCTTGCTTGTTTATCCTGTACTACCGCACCGACCCGTTATTACGGATTGTCCAATCTGCAATAAGTTGATCTGACATAATATAATTTGCGGTATTTTGACTCTAAAAATGGATAAAATTGTATGAATGTAAGGTGTGTCTTCATTTCCAGGGTTGCATTTTAAAACCAGATTTAGATGAATGATGTTTGCATTTGATTGTGGCTGTGTAAGTATTCAGATTGTGTTGAGCGGTTACAGGGTCCTGTAATGCTTTCGATTGTCTATGTTTTTTTTCTTGGCATTTTTTTAATTTATCGAGCTTGCTTAGATGGTGGGGATGTTTTCCATGAAGAACCATGCTCTACCATTGGCTCACTTTTTCTTTAATAGTGGTAATTACTGGGCTGTAGCTTAGGAGAAAATGGCGTCTAACGGCGACTCATTTGTTTGCATCTTCGGAAGCAGCTCTATTTCTGTCTTTAATAACTCTCTTGTTCCCTTTTTGGTTTATTTTGAAGATCCTGGCCCGGCGTTACACGCTGACTTCGATTATTTGCGGGAATGGACCCGCCATCGGGGTCTCACGACTGGCCGTTCTTCCACTCGGCCTAGAAGATTAGGGCGCCTTCTGAGCTTCCGGATTTCGTGGCCCTGGAAGCGGGCGGACTGGAGTTTGGTGCTTCTACAGGAAATCGGTGTCTCCTGATAGGCAGAAGATCGAAAGCAGCAAGTTAGCTGTTGGTTGTGTGCCTAGAGACCCGAGTTGTTTGGGCAGATTTCAGGATGTATATTGTACACATTTCTCTGACTTTAAGTATACTCTGCGTTTGAAACTTTTGACTTTTCTAGGATGTGCTCTCACTTAAATTTAGTAGCGTAATCTTCTTATCAGAGTTGTAATGCTCTCAAGGAGGGCCTATATTATTATTCTTATTATTTACCATGTTTGTATTTGCACATTTTGTTGTATTTTGTACTCGTTCGCTTAGCGTTGTTGGTGCGGACATTCATTGATTCGGTTATCGTTACTGGTTTTATTTGAGGATGCCCGCAAAAATGCAGCTCGACGGTTCCACCTATATGGTGACATGTGGCTACTTTCGTAATAAGTTTACTTTGAACTCTGAATATGGTCATCCCTGTTTAAATTGATCCGAGAGGACCAGCTGTTCGTCGCCTTCAAAGTGAAATCCTCCCTGTCAACTACTGTCATGTTCGCCGCAGTCGGTGGTACAACTCTCTTCCTCACTTAATTTCCTCTTTGGCAGCGCATTCGGACCCGGTCAGCCTGAGATGCCAATCGTACTCATACGTTAAAGACATTTCCATAACGAAGTGTCCATAATACTGTCATTCACAACCACCTGCAGATTTTACGGGATTCACTCGTCTCAGAGATGAAGAAAATAGCGTTAGTAATTGAAATAAATCCGCTAAAGGACTATAAATACTATAATTATATATTATAATATTATAGTACATATTAAAATAAATATAAATATTATATAAATATAATAGATTATAAATATCCCTAAAAAAATTTTTAGGGAAGACGATTGCAAAACATCGCTTTGTCTTCCAATAGACTGTACCATAAAGCACGTCGTCATTAAGAAAGAAATTTATAATTGAAACGTGGTGCTAATAATGTAAATATTGCATTTCAGTTTGACAAGGTGACAAACTTATTTTTGGACGCGGGGATATATATTTACTCCCATGAATCAGCATCAGGGTGGAGCAACAAAATTTGTATATCCGATTAAAAGTGAATCTTAGCGTGTCTGTGCGCTTAGTCTTCGTGATTATCGATTGGATTAAACAAAAACGTGCATTTGATGGCAAGATTAGCATATAATTGTTGTTGAATGTGTAAAAATAATTCAAGACCAACAATTAAAAAACTAAAAATGCATTAAATATCTACTAAAGCGCGCGCGCGCGCGCGTGTGTGTGTGTGTGTGTGTGTGTGTGTGTGTGTGTGTGTGTGTGTGTGTGTGTGTGTGTGTGTGTGTGTGTGTGTGTGTGTGTGTGTGTGTGTCAACAAGGATAATCATTGCTGGTGGAGACGGGATGCCGCAACGTGCAAAATTACGACCATATAGTTTCAGCTATCACATTAGATCTTGACCTCAGAATTTTACTGTGCAGCGTATTCGACTTGCAGTAGTCTGCGTTTCTTATGGGCATTTTATTTTCCTCCAAAATTGAAAAGACTTTCGGGGAGCCATTCAAGGTTGCTTCGTTTACTGCGACTAGTAGTTTGTTGATTAGGTTCCACTTAAAAGTCCTCCACTTCTTGGTCAAATTTTATATCGGTTGTGGGACGAACGACACAGCGACCTTGAGATTGGATGACACAGGAGCCGTATGATCTTGAGAACGTAACGAGAGAGGTTTGGAACAGGATGAACTCAAATGCAGAGTAAAGTCTGGAATTAGCTCAGACTCAGACACAAAATTAACAACACGATATAAACACAATCCATTGGCGAAATCTCAAACAGTAATACGGAAAATGCAACTCTTCCGATTGAGCCCTGAGCGCTCAGTACGAGGACTTCATGCAGGGACTTTCCATGAATAAACATGACAGCAATAATAGGCAGTCTGATAAGGGAGAACGGCATTCATTCTATTACATTATTACGTTGTATGTCCAGACACCACATTAGGGCTGAGAACTTGAATTTTCATTTGAGCTGATTGTCTACTCACTGTGCTTCATTTTCTCAGCCAGTTCACGTGAACCTTCACTTCATTGTTGTACTCCATGTCCAACAAACCATATATCATCAATACAGTTTAAACTTGGCCAGCAAGTGAGGGATTACACTCTGCCGACTCGCAGTCTACTGGATCATGGAATTCAGTCGGCCTTTGTAAATAAACTTGAAGTGACAATTGAATGATGAACTGAATCTCTCCCATGTCACAGCGTATCTACCTTGTGGATATCAATCCGGTAAGATAGAGAAAAGAAGTATTTAAATATTCTAAACGGTTTCTCTTTGTCCATCTGTTTGTGAAGTGCGCTTGATCAAAGTCACAATATCTGGGAAGAAGTAGATGAACGATATATAGTTACACAGACAAACAGACAGAGAAACAGGCAGACAGAGGACAGGCACACCGACAGACGGCCAGATAGTTAGAGAGATACATGGATAGATAGGTAGATGTGCAGACACGCATACCGACAGACGAACATATATGTTGTCCAGAAAACTATAATCTGCAAATCAGTGAACAGAAACGAGGCAAAGGCAATGGAAATAGACAAAGAAGATGCTTTTGTTCTTGTCATGTGATCGCAGGAATGGAGGTCCGTTCTCAGGGATGGATTCATCAAAGCAACTACAGGCGTACACAATGAGTTGCTTTGTTTTTGATTGTCGAAAGCAAACCATTTTCAGATGAGAAGGAACAGCCTGTGACCTGTTGGTCTGCGCCGAGTGTCTGGCCTGAACCAGTCTGAGTTGGGAAGGACAAAATCAGTTACCAAGATCACATTTCGGGGGAAAGGGCCATAAAGTTTGAGTCAACGAAATTGAAAGCTATTAGATTAATGTGATAAGGGAAAGAGAGGAATAGAGGTTTTCAGGAGTACAGGCAGAGACAACTCGGTGGAGACCAGCTATCGCGGAAGTGAATGACCCGAAGTTGGGATCTTGAAGGTTATATCAAGAAGGACGAGGAGCGCCCGGCCAGCGTGGATTACTTTCCCCCAGTATTACCTTTCCCATGCGTTGACTCTTTGTGGTGGGTACAAACTTACTGGGCGCACACATAGGTATTTACTCTTCCTTTATAACACAGTCGCTTTCCACAATGTGCATTTGATCCTCGAGGAACTCTCGCGATTTATTGGATGTGATTCACCTGTCATTACACCACGTCAACCAGGGTCTCGGCCCGAAACGTCGGCAGCGCTTCTCACTATAGATGCTGACTGGCCTGCTGTGTTCCTCCAGCATTTTGAGTGTGTGGTTGTTTGAATTTCCAGCATCTGCTGATTTCCTCGTGTTTGTACGTCAACCAATGCCTCCACTTTACCCACTTCCATAGATCGGCCTGTTTTTTGTCCTCAGGCATTTGACAATGTAGACCACATTATTTTTCCCAGAAGTGTGTATCGCTACGATGTCATTCCAAGGTGTGAAAGAGAAAAAAATTGTTAGAACACCTACAAAGTAGCAGAGTCAGTAGAAAGTGAATCCCCGTTAACCCTAACCCACGGGATTGAGTCAAGGGTGTAAGTGCGACAATTTTCAACATGGAGATGACAGAGCGGTGAAAGATCAATTTGACCATGGATCTTTATGCGAAATACTGACCGTTATTTAGGATTATATGGTACCGGGGCAGGAAGGGGTCATGACCATCATCGGAGTAACAGCAAAAAGTGTGTTCCCTATCGTTGTGAGGTGTCTAGTTGGAAGATGAGATGCCGTTCTCCTCATTTATGTTATGCCTATGATGGCAGTGGAGAAGCCCCCAGACAGAGGAAAGAAGTCCGAATATCAGTGGATTAAGCATAAAATTGTGATGAGCTCAGGATCAACCATGCTCGCAGTCCGAGCAAATCCAGGTTGTATTTTATTTTCCAATGTAGTGGAGACATCATTGTGAACCCTGAAAGTGCAGTAGGCTCGGTCGGCAGGGCACAGCCCTAACAAGCTAATTAAGGTCTGAGACCTTGGTCAATGTTATCTCAGAGCTCAAATCTCTTGCGATGCCCAAACTTTTGAATGGTGCTCCTTTCCTATTTTTCACTTTCCACAGCAATCACTTCCATCACTCACCGGGAGCCGAAAATCAGACTACTGTTATATGTTATTGCATCATGACTTTTCCCGTCCGTGACGTCATCTATTCAGAACGTATTGGATGCCCCATTGTAAATCTGCTTCCATACCTTTATTGATGTTTGGACTTCCATTTCTTTCTTCGTGTCCACATCAGCACTCCCGAGTACCCCGTCACTCTTTGTAAATATCCCAGCCATACTCACCCATGGAAGGTAAACTCGTACCTCAATAATGACCCCTGTCTGCCCTCCGCTGACTAGCTGACAAAATGACTAATTTAATCCCACAACCGACGACCCACTGAGTGAAGGGCTCTTCTCATGAGCCATTCTGTTCAGACCATTCAATACATAAGTAAATCGAGGTGGGATATTAGGAACATAAAAACAGAATAAACAATGTTGTGTTGTGTTTACAATGGAAGAGTCAAATAGGCAAATGCCATTGTCTACATCACTATCAACAACGCTAGTAATTTAGCGCATCTACCAAACAATTGTTCTTACAAATGTTATGAATGCAGATGCTATGTCGGTTTAAACATATACACAAATTCGAGGGTCATGTGTACGGCGGTTGAATTACTTTGCTTCACACCGGTGCGAGCATTGGTGGCCGCTGGTTTACTACACGAAAGACTGCATGTATATCAATTGTATTCACATATAAAACGCTGAGGGTATCTCCGCAGGTCAGGCAGCATCTATGGAAATGAACAAACAGACGTCGTTTCGGTCCAAGACCCTTCATCAGGGGATGGAACGGAAGTAGAAAAATGGCAGAATAAGAACCTTTTGGGGAGAGGGAAGGACAAGCTAGAAGGGAATGGGTGTCGCCAGGACGGCGAAATAACAGTCTGGGTGATGATAGGTGAACAAGGCAAAGGGCTGCAGAAGAAGGAAGCTGATAGGAGAGGAGAGTGGATCCAAGGAAAAGGGAAGGAAGAGGGGCGTCATGGGAAGGCGATAGGCAGATCAGGCGGAGCGATAAGAGGCCGAATTGGGGAAAGTAAGGAGGGGAAAATACCGGAACTCAACGGAAATCGACGTTCTTGCCATGAGATTGCAGCCTACCTGGACGGAATTTGAGGTGTAGCACATCCGGTCTGAGAGTAGCCTCATTGTGGCACGAGAGGAAGCCACGGGTCGACATATCGGACTGTGAACGGGGATCGGAAAGAAAATGGTTTGCCACTGGGAAATCTCGTTTCTGTTGATGGAGGTGAGGTGCGACGAAGTGTTAATTAATTTGAAGAAAGGTCTTGGCCAGAAAGGTCGACAGATTAATAATTTCCAATGATGCTGCCTAACCTGTTGAGTTCCTCTAGCGTTTTGTGCGTGTTGCAGTGAAGTTGATTAAATGTTTACATGCATTCAATATCTCCGTGAGCCTGAATATGTATTAGTTTCTCTTCACCTTGTTACAGGAACGTACACATATCTTATTCTTTATTTTATATTTCTATTGCAAGATCTATAACCGAGACAATTGCCAGAGTGAAACAGAACAGCCCATTGACAGTACAACATTGGTCTATGGTGACAAAGTCCATGGAGGCTCGGAATGGACAAGATCAACAATAACAATCATGAAACCGAGAGATGAGTCTGAGAGTGTCTCACAACAACATTCACTGACTTCTCCAATCGTAATTTCTTCATCTTTGAGATTTTGCAATTTCGTGTCAAGCTATTCACACCTCATCACAACTGGGAGTTTACTTGAATGACATCATGTTTTGTTTTAACCCAGCTTTTGGAAAACACGTCAGCCTTGTGTGATATTAAATAGTCCTTGTGATGGACCGAGTATAGATGAATGAGCGTGGAGATTCGTCAGCTCCGAGATTCTCCAGCGAGATCGCGGACAGCTAGAAGACAGGGTGAATCTCAGACAGCATGCGTGAAACCATTTACCGTGTGAGGAAGATATGGTACTTGGTCATTGCCGTGATCGGTGTTCCTGGTAAGAACACAAGCAAATTAACATTTTAAGTTCTGTGTGTGCGGTCCGTGGACTCGTTCAGTGACCGACAGCGCTGTGATGTCGGAGTGTCAGGGAGTGCGGTATTCACATTGCGACCAATCTCTGCGTTCGTTCAGAAGTTCCCTTCCTTTTTAAATCATGGCTTCTGCTGGAAGTAAACCGGCAGCTGAAGCGGCCGTAGAGAGGAAGATCGGGTAGATGGGTTCATGTTGTAGATTCATAGCAGGCAGTTGTGATTTATCAATGCAAAGTCGCTCTCAAGTAAACCCCGATAATCCAGCGCGCTCGCCACCTTTACGGCTATTTGGTTTTATACCGTTTCATTAGAGCACGTGCTTTAAATTCAAAATTCAAGGTATTGTGCTCTGATTAAAGAAATACCTGCAAATTTGAAGGGAGCGCGGAAGCGAATGGACTTTGAGATTCAGGGGAGAGTGGTCGATTGCATTTGTAAGTCAGACTCCGAATATAAGTCAAGTAAGGGCCTGTGTGCGTGTTTTGTACCAGGGTTTATTACCACGCCCTGTTATACGTGAAGTAAAGCAGGAGTTAAGAGCAAGCCCAGCGATGTCCGTTAGGGGTCAGATGGGGTAAGGTTCACGCAATACTCCGTTGTTGTACAATATGCTTTGAAACATTTAGAATAATGCTAAAGTAATTCGGAGCGTCCCCAAAAGAGGCAGATGTTTTGGAGTACCTACACTGTCTTTGATGATATAAGCACTTGCGTGCGAAATACTTTAAAGTTCAGCGGGTCAAGAATAATCCTTAAAAACTAGAATTGAACTTTCTGATCGGATTCGTTGAGAGCGTGTGTAGGAAACCCGGCCAAGGGTAGTTGCGGAATTTAAAAGAGGCCATCCAAGCGGAGGTGGGGGAGGGGTTGCTGTGTGCGGGTGATAAACGGGGAGTCAAGAAGGAGACGCAGGCATTGGAACGGTGGAAATGAATTTGCTTTGAACTTTGTAGATGGACAGAGGTGGAGGGAGCGGGACTTCGCTGCACAGTGAGAGGGCCAGGACATAGGTGACAGGAACGCGGTAATCAGCATCGCTGAGAAAGTTGCCGAGGTACCCAGGTTTTACACATCAGTACAAAACCTGACAGGGGGAGATTTATATTGATTTCTCTCAAGCGGTCTCGGCGATCCGTTGATTACGCCTCCTTCCCAAACCCTATTCCTTTTCCAGTATAGAGTACCTTCTCCGTTCACCCCGCATGCATTCGTGAGAGGGATCTGAGATTCCCGCATTACTCCTTTTAAATCCCCCATAAATGAGGTGTCTGCACAGTTTGATTGTTCTCAATTTCCAGCTTGTCTCTGCCTGAGACCCACTGATAGGTGAGACAGTAATTCACTCATTCTGTTTGCTGTTCCCCCAGTGAATTTAATGGCGATTGTGATCCTGTCCCGGGGAAAGTGCGGCCTCTCCACCTGCACCACTCGCTACCTGGTGGCCATGGCAACAGGGGATCTACTAACCATCATCTTTAATGTCATATTGTGGCGGATCAGTTATTACTACTTCCCCGGGACTTTCCTGGACATCGCCCCCGTGTGCAGTGTGATCTCTGTCCTGGCAGAGGCAGCTATTCACTGTTCTGTCTGGTTCACCATCTTGTTTACATTTGATCGTTTTGTCGCCATCTGTTGTCAGAAGCGGAAAGCGAAGTATTGCACCGGGAAAACTGCGGGTGTGGTTCTGACAACAACTGGCGTTCTGCTCTGTGTTAAAAATGTGCCCTACTTCTTTACATTTCATCCTGTGAAAGTGATTGACAATATACCCTGGGACTGTATTCGGAAGCCGGGCTACTATACTGATCCCGGGTGGGTGGGATATGACTGGTTTACCTCAGTTCTAACACCATTACTCCCTTTCCTGTTAATACTACTCTTCAACGCTCTGACAGTCAGACACATTTTAGTGACGAGTTGCGTCCGTAAGGGGCTGAGGGTTCAGAACAAGACGAAGAACCGCAGTGACCCGGAGATGGAGAGCAGGAGAAGGTCTGTGATCTTACTTCTCACCATTTCCGGAAGCTTCATCATCCTGTGGTCAGTATTCGTTGCCGAATTCCTTTATTACAGCATCGCCGGATTGGATCAAATAACTACAACGTTTCGGAATACATACTTCAACAGTCTGGAAAAATGCTGTTGAGATTAAGTTGCTGCACAATCACGGTTATTTATGGGGTAACACAGTCCAAGTTCAGAGAGCAGTTCATCAGCGCAGCGAAATATCCGCTCACGTCAATTATTCAACTAATTAATAAACAGAATATCTAAGATCTTCTCAGAGGTCGTCGCAGTGTTTTCATCTTGTTACCATGGAACTGACGGTCACCGGAGAACGAGGCAGAGGTGAGAAACAAACTGTTTTATAGCCCGAGATAGACACAACACGGGAACAGACTCTTCGGCATCCGCAACCCGCGACCTCCACCTCCAAACAATTACTCAACTCATTCCAGCATTTTCTTCACCATACTCCCGCTCCCTTTCAGCCACGCCCCTTTAGACAATGATCGGGCTGTTCAGGATCTGAGGACATTTATTATATTATATTCGGACGGGTATCGGGTACTGCCCTACCTGCAATGAACGATCAGTCGTAATATAATTGTAGGATTCGGCCTCTGAAACTATATTTATACTAATGTCAGGTACCTTGAGTATCAGGCGTTTGTATTGTAAAGCACGGTTTTGGTGAATGACTCTTACCGCTGCTTTCTGTCTGTGTAAGAAATCAGACTGAATTAAACTGTTGCAGAATTCTCTAATGTGTTGGATAGCTTCTGTGTTTTCCTCGGCATTTTCTGCTTTTATCGTCTTGAATTTGTTGGCATTTTATTGTGTAATTTTGATATTTTTGTGCTAACCACCTGACACCCTTAATAGCGTTTGAACTTAATAGATACAACCATTCCAGATAACACACCACTTACAGAGAATCGAAAAGCGAAGATACCCGAAATATGTTGACTTGAAAGAGAAAATAGAAAGTCCATGGGACACGAACAGGGTAAACATTTCCCCAATACTAATATCCACAACTGGTATTATCTTTAAGTAAACACCTGACACCCTTTTACCACAAGCAACCGCTCCATTTCTGGAAGGAGGTCTCCAACATTGAAACAGGCTTTGGACGCTTCCTGTCGACATCTACTGTGCTCCGATTGAGGGGATGTCGATAGAAGGTCATGTTCATCCATTGGTTAATCATTTCATCCATGGCGACGTTGTAGAAGTAGCTTCACTGTTTCTGACATGTGGAGTGTGTGATGGGACAGTGTGGAGTGACATGAACTCTGTGTCTGACCCCGGGATTGTCTTAAGCGAGGATGCGGAAAGACCGCTACTTAGTGTTTGACCCCTGGTGTGAGTGATTGGACGGTGTATACGGAATTTCACTCTGCGCCTGACTCGAGGAATGGGCGATGGATGATGCTGATGGAGCTCCTCTGTGTTTCGGGATGGGATGCTGCAGACGGAGCTTCACTCTGTGGCCCCGGGCGTGTTTGACAGGATGATGCGGACCGACGTTCATTGTGTTTGTGATCCCTGGAATGCTTAATGGAACGTGCAGGGAGTTTCACTCAGTGTCTGAGGAGACCAGGTCGAATGAGCTACACTGTGTGTCTGACCCCGAGAGTGATGCGAGGATGAGGAATGAGCCTCACTGCAGAGCTGCATCAATGTCACAGCGTTCGACTGGAGCCGGGACCGATGGAACAGTTGGGAAAGAAACCCTGAGTGCGGCCGTTAAAGGGGAGGATGGCTTTAAAGGAGACGGCGGGGAAGCGGCCAAAATGTCCCAATCCCAATCCACGGTTCACACATTCAGATGTTCACAATCTCACTCTCAGTCCGGCTCTGGGTTCCTGCAGAGATCTCAGTTCCTTCTTCCATTTCTGACTGAACTGATTGTACCGCGGACTGAAACAGATGGAAGGATACAGAAGAAATAAACATATTACACAACAGTGTCAGTAATAGGACAGTGGGTTAATGGTTCAATAACACTCATTGCCAAATATTGCCAGAAAACCCACGGATCGGCTGAAGTGTTATCACATTATTAACACTCAACCGATCGGGAGGGTCAGTGTGAGGCGCCGGAGAGCGGGGACAGATCGGTCTGTCAGCCAGTTTGATCTCAGATCCAGCACTGTCAGTGATGGGTTTGTACTGAGAGCGGAGACGAGACCCTCGGCACTAGAATCTGTGAGACCGACATTGTGCAGCCTGGAGATGAGAGAGAGTGAGGGTGAAGGACACAGAGAGACAGGAGACGGTACAAATCCCCAGTGTTTATCAGTAACCCAATTACTGATTACATTAATATTCAGTGTCAGACAACCAGTGACTGTAAACACAATCTCCCACTGTCTGGTACTTACCACAGTTTCTGTATTTTACACACAGGGTTCCTCAGAGCCGCAGACACCAGTTTCACTCCTGAATCTCCCAATTTATTACCACTCAGGATCAGCACCGTCAGTGATAGGTTTGTACTGAGAGCGGAGGCGAAATCCTCGGCACCAGAATCAGTGAGACAAACATTGAACAACCTTGAGATGAGAGAGGGTGAGGGTGAACGACACAGAAAGACAGGAGACGGTACAAATCCCCAGTGTTTATCAGTAACGCAATTACTGATCACATTAATGTTCAGTGTCAGACACCCAGTGACTGTAAACGCGATCTCCCACAGTCAGGTACTTAACTCCAGTGTCTGTATTTTACACTCCGGGTTCGTCAGAGACGCAGACACCAGTTTCAATCCTGAATCTTCCAGTTTCTTTTCACTCAGGTTCAGCGTCGTCAGTAACCCAGCGGGATGAGTGGTCACCAGCACTGAACACCCTGGGAGCAGCTTGCCCTGGATTAAACTGTACACAATGTCAGACATCTTGCACCGGAATTCAGGATCTGTGCATGTGTAGTGGGGTTCTCTGTCTCTCCGGCTGTCAGCAAAATCAATGTTGTCATTGAATTCATCAGAACCATCCAATATAAACAGCAACACCTCTGGGTTGTGTTCTATTTGAAGGCTACGGATGTGTTCATTAATTATACGCCGACTCTGAGACGGGTATCAGTAATATCTGACAACGTAACGTGCCAACACCGTCAGGCTGTATAAACGTTAAAGTGACAGACTCAGTCCAGATTGCGTGTGCAAGGAAATGTGCAAAATCTTCATGAAGCTCGTCATTCCCCGTGACGCCGCTAGTTACTCCATTCTGTAGATACTGAACCGGGTCAATAACTTTACTGGGTGTTTTTTATAGGCGGCCCAATAGTAACAGGGTCATCGAGGAGCAGATAGGGAAACCGATCCTGGAAAGGTTTAAGAAGAACAGAGTTATTGTGATGGCAGATCTTAATGTCCCAAATATCGATTGGCATCTCCTTAGAGCTAGGGCTTTAGATGGAGTGGAGTTTGTTAGAAGATAGAACATGGAATAGTACAGGACATTACAGGCCCTTGGACCCACAATTTTGTGCCGACCCTCAAACCCCTCCTCCCATATAACCCCCCCCCCCACCATAAATCCCTCCATATACCTGTCTAGTAGACTCTTAAACTTCACTAGTGTATCTGCCTCCACCACTGACTCAGGCAGTGCATTCCACACACCAACCACTCTCAGAGTGAAAAACCTTCCTCTAATATCCCCCTTAAACTTCCCTCCCATTACCTTAAAGCCATGTCCTCTTGTACTGAGCGGTGGTGACCTGGAGAAGAGGCGCTGGCTGTTCACTCTGTCTATTCCTCGTAATATCTTATGCCTCCCTATCATGTCTACTCTCATCCTCCTTCTCTCCAAAGAGTAAAGCCCTAGTTCCCTTAATCTCTGATCATAATCCATACTCTCTAAACCAGGCAGCATTCTGGTAAATCTCCTCTGTACCCTTTCCAATGCTTCCACTTTAGGTGTGATCAGGAAGGATTCTTGACATAATATGTAGAAAGCCTATGAAGAAATATGGCAAAAATTCAATTTCTCAGACATCACCTTCCACGCACTAATCTATGTTGACTGTTCCTAATCAGACCCTGTCTGTCCAGAAAATTATACATACACTCTCCAAGAATACTTTCAATTAATGTACCGAGTCTGTGACGTCTGATGATATCAAATACGTCCCCAACAGCGAGTGTTCCGACTTCCTTGAGGTGTTTAGTAAATAGATGGCAACCACACTACTGCTCCATCGGTGCCATGACAATGCTATATAGTGAGGGTATCTCGATGACAGTTTGATCTTTTCTAACCGGTGTGAGGAACATATAACACGTGTAAGGCTGGTTTTTCGGAGACTGTTAAGACTCACCTGTTTGTGAAATTAGACTGAGATCCGCGTCCCCGAGTTCTCTTCTTTGGGATTTGTCACTTATTGATTTCTGTATTTTATGGGTGTTTGGAATGGCTTGATCTATTAAATAAGTTGTCCTTGCTTGTTTATCCTGTACTACTACACCGACCTGTTATTATGGATTCTCGAATCCGCAATAAGTTGATCTGACATAATATAATTTGTGGTATTTTGACTCTAAAAATGGATCAAATTGTATGCCTGTAAGGTGTGACTTCATTTCCAGGATTGCATTTTAAAGCCAGATTTAGATGAATGATGTTTGCATTTGATTGTGGCTGTGTAACTATTCAAATTGTGTTGAGCGGTTACAAGGTCCTGTAATGCTTTCGATTGTCTATGTTTTTTTTTCTTGGCATTTTTTAAATTTATCGAGCTTGCTTGGATCGTGGGGATGTCTTCCATGAAGAACCATGCTCTTCCATTGGTTCACTTTTTCTTTAATAGTGGTAATTACGGGGCTGTAGCTTAGGAGAAAATGGCGTCTAACGGCGACTCATTTGTTTGCACCTTCGGAAGCAGCTCTGTTTCTGTCTTTAATATCTCTCTTGTTCCCCTTTAGGTTTATTTTGAAGATCCTGGCCTGGCGTTACACGCTGACTTCGATTATTAGCGGGAATGGACGCGCCATTGGGGTCTAACGACTGGCCGTTCTTCCACTCGGCCTAGAAGATTAGGGCGCCTTCGGAGCTTCCGGATTTCGTAGCCCTGGAAGCGGGCAGACTCGAGTTTGGTGCTTCTACAGGAAATCGGTGACTCCTGATAGGCAGAAGATAGAAAACAGCAAGTTGGCTGTTGGCTGTGTGTCTAGAAACCCGAGTTCTTTGGGCAGAAAAAGTGAAGCAACAGATGATTAACACCATAAATCAACGAGTGTTTGAGTCTTGGGGCCAACACTTTTTCCCTTATTAGGGAGAGAGAGAGCCTGTGGTATGTCGAATCACCGGGTGAACAAATAGTCTTTAGGGTACTACAAGTCTTTGTCTTTATTGATGCTTTGCTGCACGTTTGAATGCTAGATGGGGGGCGCCGATCTTTTTTTGTTGCTGATGGTGCAGGGTGGGATCTTTGCTTTGCTGCTGCTTACGCGTGGGAGGGAGGAGCTGCGGGGAATGTTGTAACATTTAACTGTCATTCACTCTTTGGGACACTCTACTGTTTTCGTGGATGGTTCTGAAGAAAAACAATTTCAGGATGTATATTGTACACATTCCTCCGACATTAAGTATAATCTGCTTTTGAAACCTTTGAAACTTTTAACTTTTCTGGGATGTGCTCTCACTTAAATTTAGTAGCGTACTCTTCTTATCAGAATTGCAATGCTCTCAAGGAGGGCCTATAGTATTCTTATTATTTACTATGTTTGTATTTGCACATTTTGTTGTATTTTGCACTCGTTCGTTTAGCGTTGTTGGTGCGGACATTCATTGATTCGGTTATAGTTACAGGATTTATTTGAGTATGCGCGCAAAAATGTGGCTAGACGTTTCCACCTATATGGTGACATGTGGCTACTTTCGTAATTAATTTACTTTGAACTCTGAATATGGTCATCCCTGTTTAAATTGATCCGAGAGGACCAGCTGTTCGTCGCCTTCAAAGTGAAATCCTCCCTCTCAAGTACTGTCATGTTCGCCGCAGTTGGTTATGCAATTCTCTTCCTCACTTAATTTCCTCTTTAGCAGCGCATTCGAACCCGGTAAGCCTGAGATGCCAATCGTACTCATACGTCAAACACATTTCAATAACCAAGTGTCCATAATTCTGTCATTCACAATCACCTGCAGATTTTTCGGGATTCACTAGTCTCAGAGATGAAGAAAATAGCGTTACTAATTTAAATAAATCCGCTAAAGGACTATAAATACTATAATTATATGATATCATATAAAATAAAAATTAAAATAATTATAAATATTATATAAATATAATAAATTATAAATATCCCTAAATAATATTTAGGGAAGACGATTGCAAAACATCGATTTGTCTTCCAATAGACTGTACCATAAAGCACGTCGTCATTCAAAAAGAAATTTATAATTGAAAGGTGTTGCTAATAATGTAAATATTGCATTTCATTTTGACAAGGTGACTGACGTGCTTTTAGACTCGGGGATATTTATTTACTCCCCATGAATCTGCATCGGGGTAGAGCAACAAAATTTGTATATCTTATCCGATTAAAACGGAATCTTAGCGTATCTCTGCGTTGTCTTCGTGATTATGGATTCGATTAAACAAAAACGTGCATTTGATGGCAAGATTAGCATCTTACTGTTGGTGAATGTGTAAAAATAATTCAAGTCCAACATTATTGATAATCATTGCTAGTGGAGACAGGATGTCGCAACGTGTAAAATTACGAACATATAGTTTCAGCTATCACATTAGATCTTGAACTCAATATTTTACTGTGCAGCGTATTCGACTTGCAGTAGTCTGTGTTTCTCACGGGCATTTTATTTTCCTCCAAAATTCAAAAGACTTTCGGGGAGCCATTCAAGGTTGCTTCGTTCGCGGACACTAGTAGTTTGTTGATTAGGTTCCACTTAGAAGTCCTCCACTTCCTGTTCAAATTTTATATTGGTTATGGGACGAACGACACAGCGATCTTGAGACTGAATGACACAGTCATTCACAGTCAATCACAGTATGATCTTGTGAACGTAACGAGAGAGGTTTGGATCAGGATGAACTCAAATGCCGAGTAAAGTCTGGAATTAGCTCAGACTCAGACTCAAAATTAACAAAACGATGCAAACACAATCCGTTGGTGAAATCTCAAACAGTAATACGAAAAATGCAACTCTTCCGATTGAGCCCTGAGCGCTCAGTATGAGGACTTCATGCAGGGACTTTCCATGAATAAATATGACAGCAATAATATGCAGTCTGATAAGGGAGAACGGCATTCATTCTTTTACATTATCACGTTGTAAGTCCAGACACCACATTAGGGCAGAGAACATGTATTTTCATTTGAGCTGATTGTCCACTCACTGTCCTTCATTTTCTCAGCCAGTTCACGTGAACCTTCACTTCATTGTTGTACTCCATGTCCAACAAACCATATATCATCAATACAGTTAAAACTGGGACAGCAAGTGAGGGATTACATTCTGCCGTTCGCTGTCCACTGGATCATGAAATTCAGTCGGGCTTTGTAAATACCCTTGAAGTGACAATTGAATGATGAACTGACATCACTCCCATGTAACCGCGTATCTACCTTGTGGATATCAATCCGGTAAGATTGAGAAAAGAAGTATTTAAATATTCAAAATGGCTTCTCATTGTCCGCACTATTGTGATGCGCTCTCTATCAAAGTCACAATATCTGGGAAGAAGTAGATGAACGGTATATCGTTACACAGACAAAGAGACAGAGAAACAGGCAGGCAGAGGACAGGCACATCGGCAGACGGTCAGATAGATAGAGAGATACATGGATAGATAGGTGGATGTGCAGACACGCATATCGACAGACGAACATATATGTTGTCCAGAAAACTATAATCTAAAAATCAGTGTACTGAAACGAGGCAAATGCAATGGAAATAGACAAAGAAGATGCTTTTGTTCTTGCCATGTGATCGCAGGAATGGAGGTCCGTTCTCAGGGATGGCTTCATCAAAGCAACTACAGGTGGACACAGTGAGTTGTTTTGTTTTTGATGATCGAAAGCAAACCATTTTCAGATGAGAAGGAACAGCCTGTGACCTGTTGGTCTGCGCCGAGTGTCTGGCTTGAACGAGTCTGAGTTGGGAAGGACAAAATCAGTTACCAAGATCACATGTCGGGGGAAAGGGCCATAAAGTTTGAGTCAACGACACTGAAAGCTATTAGATTAATGTGATATGGGAAAGAGAGGAATAGAGGTTTTCAGGAGTACACGCAGCGACAACTCTGTGGAGACCAGCCATCGCGGAAGTGAATGACCCAAAGTTGGGATCTTGAAGGTTATATCAGGATGACGAGGAGCGCCCGGCCAGCGTGGATTACTTTCCCCCAGTATTACCTTTACCATGCGTTGACTCTTTGTGGTGGATACAAACAAAAAAAATATACTAACCTTGCTTAAAATGTTGAAAAAAAATTAATCTTTAACTTTATGACTTCAGGAGATCATTTCAACTTTTCTTCACTTAACTATTCACAATAACATAAATTTTGATCGGGGTTCCCCCAAGCTTTTGCAAGCCACTGTATGTCGCTAATAATTGTTTAGCTTCTGTGTGTAACACCTCCTGGTCCTCCGCTTCAAGGAGAGAATGACAGATTCTCCGCTGATATCGGAAATGTTCTATGTTCGGCAATTTCCTGGTAAAACACTTATGCAGCGGCTCCACAGCAATCACGTCCATCACTCACGGGGAGCAGAAAATCAGACTAATATTATATATTATTGCATCATGACTTTTCCCGTCCGTGACGGCATCTGTTCAGAACGTATTGGATGCCCCATTGTAAATCTGCTTCCATACCTTCATTGATGTTTGGACTTCCATTTCTTTCTTCGTGTCCACAACAGCACTCCCGAGAACCCCGTCACTCTTTGTGAATATCCCAGCCATACCCACTCATGGAATATAACCTCGTACCTCAATATTGACCCCTGTCTGCCCTTCGCTGACGAGCTGACAAAATGACTAATTTAATCCCACAACCGACGACCCATTGAGTGAAGGGCTCTTCTCATGAGCCATTCTGTTCAGACCATTCAATACATAAGTAAATCGAGGTGGGATATTAGGAACATAAAAACAGAATAAATAATCTTGTGTTGTGTTTACAATGGAAGTGTCAAATAGGCAAATGCCATTGTCTACAACACTATCAACAACGCTAGCAATTTAGCGCATCTGCCAAACAATTGTTGTTACAAATGTAATGAATGCAGATGCTATGTCGGCTTAAAGATATACACAAATTCGAGGGTCATGTGTACGGCGGTTGAATTACTTTGCTTCATACCGGTGCGAACATTGGTGGCCGCTGGTTTACTACACGAACAACTGCATGTATATCAATTGTATTCACATATAAAACGTTGGTGGATCTCCGCAGGTCAGGCAGCATCTATGGAAATGAACGAACAGACGTCGTTTCGGGCCAAGACCCTTCATCAGGGGGTAGAAAGGAAGGAGGACGATGGCAGAATAAGAACCTCTTGGGGAGAGGGAAGTACAAGCTAGAATGGAATGGGTGTTGCCAGGTTGGCGAAATAACAGTCTGGGTGATGATAGGTGAACAAGACAAAGGGCTGCAGAAGAAGGAAGCTGATAGGAGAGGAGAGTGGATCCAATGAAAAGGGAAGGAAGAGGGGCGTCATGGGAAGGCGATGGGCAGATCAGGCGGAGCGTGATCAGGAGAGTCCGAAGTGGGGAAAGGATGGAGGGGAAATTATCGGAACAACGGAAATAGATGTTCTTGCCATGAGATTACAGGCTACCTGGACGGAATTTGAGGTGTAGCACATCCGGCCTGAGAGTAGCCTCATTGTGGCACGAGAGGAAGCCACGGGTCGACATATCGGACCGTAAACGGGGATCGGAAAGAAAATGGTTTGCCACTGGGAAATCTCGCTTCTGTTGATGAAGGTGAGGAGCGACGAAGTGTTAATTAATTTGAAGAAAGGTCTTGGCCAGAAAGGTCGACAGATTAATAATTTCCAAAGATGCTGCCTAACCTGTTGAGTTCCTCCAGCATTTTATGCGTGTTGCAGTAAATTTGATTAAACGTTTACGTGCATTCAGTATCTGCGTGAGCCTGAATATGGTATTAGTTTAAGGGTCTTCATTATGTTACAAGAACGTACAAACATCTTATTCTTTATTTTATATTTCTATTGCAAGATCTATAACCGAGACAATTCCCAGAGTGAAACAGAACAGCCCATTGACAGTATAACATTGGTCTATGGTGACAAAGTCCATGGATGCTCGGAATGGACAAGATCAACAATAACAATCATGAAACCGAGAGATGAGCCTGAGAGTGTCTCACAACAACATTCACTGACTTCTCCAATCGTCATTTCTTCATCTTTGAGATGTTGCAATTTCGTGTCAACGTATCCATACCTCATCACAACTGGGATTTTAATTGAATGGCATCATCTTTATTTTTACCCCAGCTGTTGGAAGACACGTTAGCCTTGTGTAGAACTGAAGAGTCAGTGTGCTGGAGCGAGTATAAATGAATGACCGTGGAGATTCATCAGCTCAGAGTTTCTTGGGCGAGATCTCGGGCAGCTTGTAGACAGACTGAATCTCACGCAGCATGCTTGAAAAGATTTACCGTGTGAGAAAGATATGGTACATGATCATCGCCGTTATTGGTGTTCCTGGTAAGAACATAGGTGAACAAATGTTTGCAGTTCAGTGTGCGCGGTCTTTGAACTCCTTCAGTTCGTGATCGAGTTGTGAGGCCGGTGTATCAGTGAGCGCGGGGCAAACATTGTGAAAAAACTCTGTGTTCGTTCAGAAATTCCCTTGCAATTTAATCTGTGCCCGCGGATAAAATCCAACTGGCCGTTGCAATGGACGTGGAGTGGAAGATCTGGGAGATGGATTCGTTGAAGGGAACTTTCATTTATCAGCGTAAAGCCGCTGTCGAAGTTAACTCCGACAATCCTGCGCACTCGGCAGCTTAACGGCCGACTTGCTGTTATCCGTATTAAAAGTGAAACTTGCTTTAAGCTCCAATTGGAACGTATTGCGCTGTATTCTAAGGATTTGCTGAGAGTTGAAGGGGATGCGGGAAGCGGATTACCGGTGTGATTCAGGGGAGAACGGGAGAAATCACTTGTGAGTTTGACTCCGTATCATCGTGAGGAGGTTCTAACATTAGAATAAGTGTCTGTCTGCATTTTAGTCAACCTGATTTGTTTTTCTCCGCGCCTTATTATTCATAAAGTGAAGAGGGGTTTCCTTTAGAGGTCAGTCGTGTTAAGGATATGCGATACTCCGCTCTGGAACCATACGCGACAAATCATTTAGAATAATGCTGCAGTAATTCGGAGTAACCCCTAAAAGTGGCAAATATTTTGAGGTGTCGATATTGTCTTTACTTTGGAAGTCTGATGGCTTAAGCAAGAACGTGCAAAATAGCTGAACACTCAGAGGGTCGGCGAAATCTTTCAAAGTGAAAATTGAAGTTTTCTGGTTGTGTGCCTTGCATTGCATACAGGAAACAGTGGCCGAGAGTAGTTGGAGACTTTAGAAGAGAAAAGCCATGCTGGGCCCCTGTGGACGCTTGACCATCCAGAGTCGAGGAGGGGACAGACAGACAAACTTTATTGATCCCGAGGGAAATAAGACTATGTCATGCGAACGGGTGAAATACATTGGCTTTGATATTTGTGAATTGACAGAGGAGGGAGGGAGCGCGGCCTCGCGGTATGGGGAGACTGACATAACACAGGTGACGAGAACACAGTGATCTCCATCGTGACAAAGTTGCTGAGGCGTCCAGGATTTGCATCTCATTCGAAACCGCGATGGTGGGAGATTCATATTGATTTCTCCAAACCGCCCTCGGTGATCAGCTATTAAACACTACTCCTCTCCCTGAACAGAATATCGGACCCTATCGCACACTCACTCGATTGAGGTATTCGGGTCTCCTGCTCTACGACTCTGAAACCTCCAGAAATGAGTTACCTGCAAAGTTTTATTGTTCTCAGTTACCCATTAATTTCTGCCCTGCGACATAGAGAGCGAGGAAACGGCTATTAACTCTTTTTTTTTTGCTGCTCCCCCAGTGAATTTAGTGGCAATCGTGATCCTGTCCCGGGGCAAATGCGGCATCTCCACCTGCACCACTGGCTACCTGGTGGCCATGGCAACGGCGGACCTTCTTACCATCATCTTTCAACTCATATTGCGGCGAGTCAGTTATTATTACTTCCCCGGAACTTTCCTGGACATCACCCCGGTGTGCAGTGCGATCTCCACCCTGGGACTGGCAGCCACAGACTGTTCTGTCTGGTTCACCGTCACTTTCACGTTTGATCGGTTTGTCGCCATCTGTTGTCAGAAGCGGAAAGCAAAGTATTGCACCAGGAAAACTGCGGCTGTGGTTCTGACAACAACCGGCGTTCTGTTCTGTTTTAAAAATGTGCCCATCTTCTTTACATTTCATCCTGTGAACGTGATTGACAATATACCCTGGGACTGTATTATAAAGCCGGACTACTATACAGATCCAGGGTGGGTGGGAGATGACTGGTTTTCTACCGTTCTAACGCCATTACTCCCGTTCGTGTAAATACTATTGCTCAACGCTCTGACAGTCAGGCACATTTTAGTCAGTAGTCGCGTCCGTAAGGGGCTGAGGGGTCAGAGCAAGGCGGACAACCGCAGTGACCCGGAGATGGAGAGCAGGAGGAGGTCTGTGATCTTACTTCGCACCATCTCTGGAAGCTTCATCATCCTGTGGTCGGTGTATGTTGCCGATTTCCTTTATTACACAATTTCCGGATTGGATCAGAATAATTACAACGATTCGGAATACATATTTCAACACACCGGATACATGCTGATGGTATTAAGTTGCTGCACAAACACGTTTATTTATGGGGTAACTCAGTCCAAGTTCAGAGAGCAGTTCATCAGCGCCGCGAAATATTCGCTCGCATCAATTATTCAAATAATTAATAAACAGAATATCTCAGTTCTTCTCAGAGGCGGTCTCACAGTTTTCCATCATATTACCACCGAACGGGCAGTCGTCAGAGAACGTGGCAGAGCGAGGATAAACTTGGTTAGAGCCCGAGAGAGAAACAGCTCAGGAACAGATCCTTCAGCACCCGCAGCGGACAATCTATTTCTCAAGGTAGCTTCCCGACATTGTGAAGTAGATGCTTGTATTCCTCATTTCCCTGGGTATTTTATCGGAGGTTAACATTGAATTTTGACGAACACCAACTGTAGAAGCGTTCATATGCACATCAGTAAACTTCAGGCGGAGGCCTGGTGGTTAATTCAAATGGTTATATGGGATGACCTGACGATCAAACCAACAAGACACACGAGCAGAACTGGGCTCTTCATTCCACCGAGTTCCTCAGCCTTTCTTTGTCCTTTGTTCTGCTCCACAACCACAATATCCTTCTTTATCCCGAAAGCCGTTAACCCCCCACACCAATCAGGAACATTTCAAGCTTTTGCGTCACTACATCCAATGGCTTACGCTGTACCATTTCTGTGGCATCAAATTCGACTCCCCTTGAAATGAATGCCAGCATTGCATTTGCCTTCGTTACTGTCGAATTAACTCACAAGTTAGCCTTCAAGGAATCCAGTCAAGGACTCTAAAGTCCACATACATCTCTTATTTCCGAATTTTCTTCTCAGTTGGAAACTTCTCTGAACTTTAGTCGATCGTTCCAAAGTGCATACCCCACATCTCCATAAGTTCCATTCCTCCTGCCCCTTCTTTCCCACTCGGTCAAACTGACGCCCTACCGGAGACACTACTTGCCTCTGCAGCTAAATTCTGCCCATCTGAATCCCATCCATTAACTGACTCTCCACCGTTGTAAATCTCATCTACCACTCAGTCCCTGTCTGGTCTCAGTTTCCCATATAAAGGTACAACATTAGCTGTCTCCTGGCATTTCAAGTCATTGCTTCTTGATAAGGCAGACGCAAAGATCTCTGCCAAGGTGGCAACATCCTGCGCTCTTCTTTCTCATAATATCCTGGGATAAGGATGGCGAGGATCTGGGGGCATTCATGAAGAACTCCAGCACTTCATCCATTCTAACGTTGATATGCCTCAGACAGCACAGTTTCCTCCGGGGAACTCACAAACTATGTCCGTCTCAGGAGTAACTGTAGAAGAGATGTATTAATTTAACACTTCGATCATTTTTAGTGATTCTATACATTGATCTTCCTTAAGGCTAACGCTGTCTATTCCGCACCTACAGCCTACAGCCAAGCATGAAGACAAATCAGTTGTCTATGTACCCCAAGTATACAGTACTATGCAAACGTCATAGCCACATATATGTATCTAGAGTGTCAGAGACCTTCACAACGTGCGGAGTTGTCAACTTTGAGAGGAAAGCGAGTTTGTAACGCGTCATCTCCAGTCTTTCCCGCTGCGTGTCCAGTCCCGATGAAGGATCTCGGCCCGAAACGTCTGCTGTGTGTAGAAATGCACATACCATTGTGTGCATCGCTCTAGATTTCCAGCATCTGCAATACCTCTTGGTCTTTGTACATCTGTCGGGGTCAAAGGAGGATGGGAATCGGGAGGGTGGAGCGCAGCAGGAGGGGTGTAGGGCTGGTGGCAGGAAATCAGAATATTATTAGGCACACAGAGCACACCGGCACTGAAATAGGCCATTCGGCTCATCTAGTCTAACTTCCGTTAATGCCCCTCCTCCCCTTCTTACCCCATCCCTGACATATTTAGTTGTTTGCGTTTTTTTCTCTCTCTCTGCGTATCACTCTGCCTGTTCTCTATCTCCCTCGGGTGCTCCCCTCCCCTTTCTTTCTTTCTTTCTTTCTTTCTTTCTTTCTCCCTAGGCCTCCCGTCCCATGATCCTTTCCCTTCTCTAGCTCTGTATCACTGTTGCCAATAACCTTTCCAGCTCTTAGCTTCATCCCACCCCCTCCATTCTTCTCCTATCATTTCGTATTTCCCCCTCCCCCACTACTTTCAAATCTCAGTATTTTTCCTTTCAGTTAGTCCTGATGAAGGGTCTCGGCCCGAAACGTCGACAGTGCTTCTCCCTATAGATGCTGCCTGGCCTGCTGCGTTCCACCAGCATTTTGTATGTGTTGCTTGAATTTCCAGCATCTGCAGATTTCCTCGCGTCTGAACTTTTATTTGGTTTCTGCTGCCTCGGCTCTTTAGTGCCTAAATCAGACCGGCATCTAGCACTACCGTGGGCAGCTCATTCCACACCCCACCGACCCCTGAGTGAAGAGTTCCCCTTCAAATTCCCCTAAACTCTATGACCTTTCAAACTTAACCAATGAGTACAATGAGGGAGGAGAGGGAAGGTAGTAAGGGGAAGGGAGGCCGAATGCAGAAAGAGAAACAAAGGGGAATGTTTATACTTACTGCCTTTAAAAAAAGTGTTTGATCTCACTTGCTGCAAACTTGCTAACTGTACCCTGTACCTTCTCAAGCAAAATATTGATCTGCATGACAAGTAGCAATAGTCAAAGTAAATTTTATTATAAGAGTACATACATGACACACCGAGATTTATTGTCCTGCAGGCATATACTCAACAGGTCTTTAGAATAGTAACAATAACGGGATCGATGAAAGATCAAGTAGTGCATAGAAGAGATTTTTCACTCAAATGTAGTTAAACTCTGGATCATTCTGCCCAAGGTGGTCGTAGAGGCAGGTCCCTTCACAGCATTAACGCAGTGGATGAGCATTGAGACTGCCGAATGCTGATAAATGGGACGAGTCTAGACAGTGAGTGGACGGTCAGAAAAGGTATGACCAGCGGTGTGTGATTCACCACTCCGGATGTGCTCAATTAACAATGGTGGCGCTGAAAGTCATTGGTTTCAAAACTCCACACCCCTCTCCAGCCTGTAATAAACCGGAGTGCACCCCTTTGTCGCCACTACGAATATCTGTTTCTGTCAAGGTAACCTAGAGCTTGGTCACTTCTGCTCACAACTGACAATTGATGCAGTTTACATATCTTCAAATAATGTTGCATTCTTACAGAAAAAATTAAGCATCTCTAAACTAATTTGTAAGGGGGACGGGACCGGGAGCGATAGAGCAGTGGAAGAAGTGCATGGAGTAAAGTCAGATCTAACATATAGAGAGGCTTTGAGGAAAGAGATGCAGAATAAAGGGTGTAAAGGTAGTAAGGTAGAAGGGCTAAAGTGTGTGTACTTCAATGCAAGAAGCATCAGTAACAAAGGTGATGAACTGAGAGCTTGGATACATACATGGACTCATGATGTAGGGGCCATTACAGAGACTTGGCTGGCACCAGGGCAGGAATGGATTCTCAATATTCCTGGATTTCAGTGCTTTAAAGGGGATAGAGAGGGGGGAAAGGGGAGGAGGGGTGACATTACTGCTCATACCAATATAACTTCCAATATAACTCGGAGTCCTGCCATGTGCAGAAGTTCGCTGATGACACGGCCATAGTGGGGTGTGTCAGGAATGGACAGGAGGAGGAGTATAGGAAACTGATACAGGACTTTGTGAGATGGTGCAACTCAAACTACCTGCGTCTCAATATCACCAAGACCAAGGAGATGGTGGTGGACTTTAGGAGATCTAGGCCTCATATGGAGCCAGTGATCATTAATGGAGAATGTGTGGAGCAGGTTAAGACCTACAAGTATCTGGGAGTACAGTTAGACAAGAAGCTAGACTGGACTGCCAACACAGATGCCTTGTGCAGGAAGGCACAGAGTCGACTGTACTTCCTAAGAAGGTTGGCGTCATTCAATGTCTGTAGTGAGATGCTGAAGATGTTCTATAGGTCAGTTGTGGAGAGCGCCCTCTTCTTTGTGGTGGCGTGTTGGGGAGGAAGCATTAAGAAGAGGGACGCCTCACGTCTTAATAAGCTGGTAAGGAAGGCGGGCTCTGTCGTGGGCAAAGTACTGGAGAGTTTAACATCGGTAGCTGAGCGAAGGGCGCTGAGTAGGCTACGGTCAATTATGGATAACTCTGAACATCCTCTACATAGCACCATCCAGAGACAGAGAAGCAGTTTCAGCGACAGGTTACTATCGATGCAATGCTCCTCAGACAGGATGAAGAGGTCAATACTCCCCAATGCCATTAGGCTTTACAATTCTACCGCCAGGACTTAAGAACTTTTTAAAAGCTATTATTAATGCTTTTTGAGATAGTGATTTAGATGCATATCATATTTTTTTTACTGAGTTAAGTATTGTATGTAAGTAGTTTTGCTACAACAAGTGTATGGGACATTGGAAAAAAAAGTTGAATTTCCCCATGGGGATGAATAAAGTATCTATCTATCTATCTATCTATCTATCTATCTATCTATCTATCTATCTATCTATCTATCTATCTATCTATCTATCTATCTATCTATCTATCTATCTATCTATCTATCATACCCGGAGATTGCAGGATGACGTCATTCACCCGACACATTGACCTGGGGAATGAGAACTCCGTCACCGATGGGAGATGGATATACAGCGTCACGAGTCTGACTGTGAGCAGGTTTGTGCTTCGTTAGGGGGCTGCTCTGTTAATGAACCGGAGTACTGAAATGAACGGATATTTCACCGCGCTTTTCACCTGCTCTCGGAATCTGGACTGAGTGGCGGCGTAAATGAATGTGTTCGTAGAGCAGCTAAAATTCCTTAGCAAATAGCCGGCATAGGCGGAAATAATTTCCGAGTCATTCCCCTGTGTTCCTATCCCCGTGATGATAGTTGTAGATAAATTCTGTAACATTCGTCAGCCACTGGAGGATGAAGCTGCCGGAGAGGGTGAAGAGCAAATCCACAGACCCTCTTCCGGCTCTCCATCTCCCGGTCACTGCTGTTTCCCCCCTGGCTCTGACCCCTCAGCCCCTTGCGGACCCGACTGGCCACTAAAATGTGACTGACTGTCAGAGCGGTGAACAGCAGAATTACACCGAATGGGAGGAACGGAGTCAAAACGATGTCAAACCAGTCATACGCCACTCACGCCGGTTCAGTGTAGTAACTTGGCTTCGGATAACAGAACCATGGTACATTGTGAATGATCTCTCTGTAAGTGAAGTGGAGTGGGCCGTTTTTCAGATGGAACAGACCGCTAGATGGCGCTAGAACCACGGCCGCCGTTCTCCCCGTGCAGTACTTTGTTTTCAGTTTCTGACAGCAAATGGCAACAAACCGATCGAAGGTGAAAGTGACGGTGAACCAGACGGAACAGTTCACGGCAATGCGGGACAGGACACGGAGAACAGTGCACACAGAGGTGACGTTCAGGAAACAAACGGGAAAATAATGAAAATTGAGTTGATATAAAAACGACCTCAGTGATAATTAAAAACACAAAATGCTGACAGAACTCAGCAGGCCAGACAGCATCTATGGGAGGAGGTAGTGACGACGTATCGGGCCGAAACCCTTCATCAGGATGTTTCCTCCCATAGATCCTGTCTGGCCTGCTGAGTTCTACCAACATTTTGTGTTTTTATTTATTTCCAGCATCTGCAGATTCACTCGTGTTGCCTGAGTGATAATGAGCAGTAGATCCGCCGCTGCCATGGCAACCAGTTACCTAGTGGTGCAGGTAGAGAGGCCGCACTTTCCCCGGGACAAGATTACAATCGCCACTAAATTCACTGGAGAAAGAGAACGGAATGACATGAACATTATGATTCGTAGTCAGGAACCCCCAACTTAATTGCCCTCCACTACCCATCAAGGGTAAGGTTGAGTTATTGTTAACCTCAGATTCACTGCTATCGGATTCCAATGATTCTCCACTCACGAGCGGTAAAGAATTTCGCCTGATATCCGTTGTGAACAGTGTATTCATTTTTCTGAAATTTTGTCTCATCGGCCTCGACTGGACGGTACAGGATACATATTCCCTGCACCCAGACTGTCAATCATAGAATCATAGAAATCTACAGCGCATTACAGGCCCTTTGGCCCACGATGTTGTGCTGACCATGTAAACTCAGATGGAGATTATCTGCAATATTTGCAAATCATTCATCTTGCTCAGTGTGAATGAATGCACAAGTCATTGTTTGAATGAAGCAGCTTCGCGACGGAGCGTCCAGTCCACGTGATCCAATCCCCGTCACAGTACAGCCACGTCAGAAACCAAGATGGTGAACGTTCCTCTATTGCGAGTAGGTATTTCTTAAGCAAGGAACACAGGTTGCACGCGATACAATTTTCGCCTCATAATGTCGAGACGAAGTTGGAGTAGGAAAACATGACTCTGACAGGAGGATAAACATTGCTTGCTGAGAATATCAACTGACCATCTCTGAATTTAACTGGTTGCCCTATTTACACGTGAACAGTGAAGAGCATTCCAGGCGACCTGAGAATTGGCACTCCAGAAATCTCCAAAATAATATGCAAATCGCAATTTTGGAAGCACTTCGTTTTTAATTTTCCCCATACATTACACGTTATTTTTTAATTGCCATGAATTTTCACACACATTGAGATTCACTCAAAGAGACTGGATCATCCCGGTGTCCTCATAATTCTTCACATCGCCCAATTTCACCTCACCGGGTATAACAAACCCCGTCCTCGTTATTCTCCACAACACCCAATTTCACATCGCCAGGAATGTCAGAGAAAAATATAGCCCGTCTTCATAATTCCCCACATCGCCCAATTTCACCTCACCGGGTATAATAAATCCCGCTCTCATAATTCCCCACAACGCCCAATTTCACCACGCCGGGAACGCCAAATAAATATATCCCTTCCTCATAATTCCCCACATCGCCATATTTCACCTCGCCGGGAACGGCGGTAAAAATAAAACCCGTCCACATAATTCTCACATCACCCAATTTCGCCAGGAAAAAAAAGTTTGGCCATTGCGGACCACAGGCTGGAGGTGAACTGGGCGCCTCTGTCGGAGGTAATGTGGGCCGGTACACCAAAGCGAGAAACCTAGGTGGCGATCAGTGCCCGTGCGCAAGATTCAGAGGTGGTGTCGGTGAGCGGGATCGCCTCTGACCATCTTGTGAACCGGTCCACGATAGTGAGGAGGTGCCGCGCTCCGCGCGACACTGGCAGGGGGCCCACAATATCCACATGAATGTGGTCGAAACGCCGGTGGGTGGGGTGGAACTGCTGCGGCAGAGCTTTGCTGTGCCGCTGCACCTTGGCAGTTTGGCAGTGCATGCACGGTTTGGCCCATTGACTGACCAGCTTGCGTAATCCGTGCCAAACGAACCTGTTGGAGACCATCCGGACGGTAGTGCGGATGGAGGGGTGCGCTGCGTTATGAATGGAGTCGAAAACGCGCCGCCGCCAGGCTGCCGGGACGACGGGGCGGGGCTGGCCGGTGGTGACGTCACAGAGTAGGGTCCTCTCACCTGGGCCTACGGGGAGGTCCTGGAGCTGCAAACCGGGGACTGCGGTTCTGTAACTTGGGATCTCCTCGTCTGCCTGCTGCGCCTCCGCCAAGGCTTCATAGTCTACCCCTTGGGACAGGGTGTGAAAGGTATGGCGGGAGAGGGCGTCCGCCACGACATTGTCCTTTCCCGAGACATGCCGGACATCCGTCGTGTATTCGGAGATGTAGGACAGATGGCGCTGCTGGCGGCACGACCAGGGGTCAGATGCTTTCGTGAACGCAAAGGTAAGCTGTTTGTGGTCCGTGAACGCGGTGAAGGGCCTACCTTCCAAGAAGTACCTGAAATGCCGGATTGCCAGGTATAGCGCCAACAGCTCCCGGTCGAAAGCAATGTATTTGAGCTCGGGTGGCCGCAGGTGTTTGCTGAAAAACGCCAGGGGTTGCCAGCGACCCTCGATGAGCTGCTCCAGTACCCCACCGACTGCCGTGTTGGATGCGTCCACTGTGAGGGCTGTAGGAACGTCCATTCTGGGGTGCACTAGCATCGCGGCGTTTGCCAAGGCTTCTTTGGTTTTAATGAAAGCGGCGGCGGACTCCTCGTCCCACGGAATGTCCTTGCTCTTACTCGACATCAGGGTGAACAGGGGCCACATGATTCGGGCAGCTGAAGGTTGGAAGCGGTGGTAGAAATTTACCATACCCACGAATTCCTGAAGGCCTTTGATTGCGTTGGGTCGGGGGAAATGGCGGACTGCGTCTACCTTAGCGGGCAGAGGGGTTGCCCCGTCTTTAGTAATCCTGTGGCCCAGGAAGTCGATGGTGTCGAGCTCGAACTGGCATTTGGCCGGGTTGATTGTCAGGCCGTATTCACTCAGTCGGGCGTAGAGTTGTCGGAGGTGGGACAGATGCTCCTGACGACTGCTGCTTGCTATGAGGATGTCGTCCAAATAGATGAAAGCGAAGACCAGGTCGCGTCCCAGCGCGTCCATTAACCGCTGAAACGTCTGTGCGGCATTCTTCAGGCCGAACGGCATGCGGAGGAACTCGAAAAGGCCGAACGGGGTGATGAGAGCCGTTTTGGGGACGGCGTCCGGATGCATCGGGATTTGATGGTATCCCCGGACGAGGTCTACCTTGGAGAAGATCCGTGCACCGTGAAGGTTTGCTGCAAAGTCCTGAATGTGCGGCCAGGGTAGCGGTCCGGTGTTGTAGCCTCGTTCAGCCTGCGGCAGTCGTCGCATGGTCTCCAGCCCCCTGTCGCTTTGGGCACCATGTGCAGGGGGGAGGCCCATGGGCTGTTGGACCGCCGTATGATCCCGAATTCCTCCATCCTCTTGAACTCCTCCTTCGCCAGTCGGAGCTTGTCCGGGGGAAGCCTTCGAGCACGGGCGTGGAGTGGTGGTCCCTGTGTCGGGATGTGGTGCTGTACGCCGTGTCGGGGCATGGCTGCCGTGAACTGCGGTGCCAGAACCGATGGGAAATCCGCCAGGACTCTGGTGAAGTTGTTGTCGGTCAGCGTGATGGAGTCGAGGTGTGGGGCTAGCAACTGGGCTGCACCCAGGGGGAATGTCTGAAAGGTCTCGGCGTGAACCAATCTCTTCCTGGGCAGGTCGACCAGTAGGCTGTGAGCCCGCAAGAAATCCGCACCCAGAAGCGGTTGGGCTACGGCGGCCAGTGTGAAGTCCCACGTGAACTGGCTGGAGCCGAACCGTAGCTGCACCGGACGGGTGCCATAAGTCCTTATTGTGCTGCCGCTCGCGGCCCTCGGGGGGACCCGGCGCCCTGCTGCGGGTGTCGTAACTCGTCGGAGGTAAGACGCTGATCTCGGCACCGGTGTCGACCAAAAAACAGCGTGCCGACCGCTTGTCCCACACATACAGGATGCTATCCCGATGGCCAGCCGCCGTAGCCATCAGCGGCGGCTGGCCCTGGCGTTTCCCGGGAACTTGCAGAGCGGGCTTCCGCGCCCCACCGCTGGTGGTAGAAGCACCATTGTTCGTTGGTCTCCTCACCCTTGCCTCTGGGGCTCGCGGGCTCTGCTGCCGGACCTGGTCTGGTTTGCTGCTGGGAGCGTGGCCTGGTGATCTGTGCGACGGCCGCACCACTCTCCTTCTTGGCTTTCCACAGCAAGTCCGCCCGGGCTGCCACCTTCCGGGGTTCGCTGAAATCCGCGTCGGACAGCAGCAGGCGTATGTCCTCGGGCAGCTGCTCCAGGAATGCCTGCTCAAACATGAGGCAGGGCTTGTGTCCTCCGGCCAGAGACAACATCTCATTCATCAAAGCCGATGGCGGTCTGTCTCCCAAACCATCCAGGTGCAGTAAGCGGGCAGCCCGCTCGCGCAGTGAGAGTCCGAAAGTCCTTATGAGCCGGGCTTTGAATTCCGTGTACTTGCCGTCCGCTGGGGGAGACTGTATGAACTCCTCAACCTGGGCCGCTGTGTCACCACTTAGTAGTAACGTGTGTCCTCCGAGGTTATCTGCCGAATGTGGAATTGGGCTTCTGCTTGCTGGAACCATAGGTGAGGTCGCAGCGTCCAGAAGCTTGGGAGTTTCAACGAAACTGCATGAACAGATGCGGCGTCGTTCATCTTCACGTCACGTAGTCGATGAACTGCAGTTACAAAAGAGATTTTATTCGAACTTCGCGGCCTCGCTTTAAAGCCTTCCTGATCCCGCCCTCCCCGGGCGGGGATGCTATAGGGGGCATGTATTCACAGTCCTGTCCCGCGCACGGGCTTTTCCCCTTGCTGGTGAAGCAGACGTGGCGCCCTTTTGCCGGCGCGCTGGCTATTTGTGAGCCGGTTGGAGTGCGCTAGGAAGTGGGTCGCCACAGTACATTGATAATGATCTCTCTGTAAGTGAAGTAGAGCGGGCCGTTTTTCCAGACAGAACAGACCGCTAGATGGCGCTAGAACCACGGCCGCCGTTCTCCCCGTGCAGTACTTTGTTTTCAGTTTCTGACAGCAAATGGCAACAAACCGATCGAAGGTGAAAGTGACGGTGAACCAGACGGAACAGTTCACGGCAATGCGGGACAGGACACGGAGAACAGTGCACACAGAGGTGACGTTCAGGAAACAAACGGGAAAATAATGATAATTGAGTTGATACAAAACGACCTCAGTGATAATGACCAGTAGATCCGCCGCTGCCATGGCCACCAGGTACCGCGTGGTGCAAAAGGAGAGGCCGCACTTTCCCCGGGACAGGATGACAATCGCCACTAAATTCACTGGAGAAATAAAACGGAATGTCATAAACATTATGATTCGCAATTAGGCACATCCAACTCAATCGCCCTCCACTATCTATCACGGGTAAGGTTGAGTTACTGTTAACCTCAGATTCACTGCTGTCGGATTCCAATGATTCGCCATTCACGAGCGGTAAAGAATTTCATCTGATAACCGTCGTGGGCACTGTATTCATTCTTCTGAAATTTTGCCTCATAGGCCTCGACTGCACAGTACAGATACATATTCCCTGCACCCAGACTGTCAATCACAGAAATCTACAGCGCATTACAGGCCCTTCGGCCCACAATGTTGTGCCGGCCATGTAATCTCAGATAGAGATTATCTGCAATGTTTGAAAATCATTCATCTTGCTCAGTGTGAATGAATGCACAGGTCATTGTTTGAATGAAGCAGCTTCGTGACGGAGCGTCCAGTCCACGTGATCCAATCCCCGTCACAGTACAGCCACGTCAGAAGCCAAGATGGTGAACATTCTTCTATTGCGAGTAGGTATTTCTTAAGCAAGGAGCACAAGTTGCACTCCATACAACAATTTTTGCCTCATAATGTCGAGACAAAGTTGGATTAGGAAAACATGACTCTGACAGAGGGGTAAATGTTACTTACTGAGAATATCAACTGACCATTTCTGACTTGAACTGGTTGCCCTATTTACACGTGAACAGTGAACAGTGTTCCAGGCGACCTGAGAATTGGCTCACGAGAAATTTCCAATATATTATGCAAATCGCTATTTTGGTAGCACTTCGCTTTTAATTTTCCCCAGTCATTACATTTATCCACGTTATTTATTTAATTGCCATGAATTTTCGCACACATCGAGATTCATTAAATGGCACTGAATCATCCCGGCGTCCTCACAATTCTCCACATCGCCCAATTTCACCTCGCTGGGAACGTTAGGAAAAAAAAAGATATTCTGTGTTCCTAATTCCTCACAACGCCCAAAATCACCTACATAACCACATAACCATATAACAATTACAGTACGGAAACAGGCCATCTCGGCCCTTCTACTCCGTGCCGAAAGCTTACTCTCACCTAGTCCTACCGACCTGCATTCAGCCCATAACCCTCCATTCCTTTCCTGTCCATATACCTATCCAATTTTACTTTAAATGACAATATCGAACCTGTCTCTACCACTTCTACTGGAAGCTCGTTTCACACAGCTACCACTCTCTGAGTAAAGAAGTTCACCCTCGTGTTACCCCTAAACTTTTGCCCCCTAACTCTCAACTTATGTCCTCTTGTTTGAATCTCCCCTACTCTCAATGGATAAAGCCTATCCACGTCAACTCTATCTATCCCCCTCATAATTTTAAATACCTTTATCAAGTCCCCACTCAACCTTCTACGTTCCAAAGAATAAAGACCTAACTTGTTTAACCTTTCTCTGTAACTTAGGTGCTGAAGCCCAGGTAACATTCTAGTAAATCGTCTTTGTACTCTCTCTATTTTGTTGACATCTTTCCTATAATTCGGTGACCAGAACTGTGCACAATACTCCAAATTTGGCCTCACCAATGCCAATGTCCATTTAGGAATCGGATGGCAGAGGGAAGAAGCTGCTCCTGAATCTCTGAGTGTGTGTCTTCAGGCTTCTGTACCTCCTACCTGATGGTAACAGTGAGAAAAGGGCATGTCCTGGGTGCTGGGGGTCCTTAATACTGGACGCTGCCTTTCTGAGACACCGCTCCCCGAAGATTTCCTGGGTAATTTGCAGGCTAATACACAAGATGGAGCCGACTAAATTCACAACACTCTGCAGCTTCTTTCGGTCCTGTGCAGAATCCCTTCCCCCCAATGCCAGACCGTGATGCAGGTGTCAGAACGCATCAGTACTCGCCGCTCTCCCATTCCAGTTTCTTTCTCCATCTGTCCCACTCTCTGCGTCTCCTCCGTCTCCATTTCCACCTCTTTCTCTCACCTCTTGCTCTGTCTCTCCTTCTCTGCTTTCTCTTCTCTGACCCTCTCTCTCTTTCCATTTTCTTCTTTCTCTCTGTTTTCCCCTCTCTCGCTCACCTCTCTCACTTTCCACTTTCTCTCTGACTCTCACCCTTTCCCTTTTCTCTCTCCCTCTCCCTGTCTCTCTGTCCTCGCTCTGTCTATCCTCCTCTCTCTTTCCTCTCTCATTTCCCTCTCATATCTTCTCCCTCGTCCCTTCTCTCTATCCCTCCTCCCTCTTACATTCCACTTTCACTCACCTCCATTTCCACCTTCCTTCTGCCCTTCTCCCATTCCAATTCCCCACATCCCCTAACCCCTCCCCTTTTGACTTTATCCCTCTCTCCATTACTCTCTCTGTCTATCGCCTCTGTCTCTCATCTCTCTCTCACGCACATACCTTTCTCTCTCTCTGTCACCATCTCCACCCTCTAGTTCTCCCCCTCTCTCTATCCCGCCTCCCTCTCTTTCTACTTTCTGTCTCTCTCTCGATCTCTGCCCTTGCACCTTCTTCCTTTCGACCACCCTCTCTACCCACTCTCCCTTTCCACTTTCTCCCTCTCTCCATCCCCCACTCTGTCTCTACCCCATCCTCCCTTCCTTCTCTATCTCTCCCCGTCCCTCTCTCTCTCCTCTCACTCGCCCCCTCCACAATTCTCTATCTCTCCTCCACTCCTTTAAACCTTCTTTCTTCCTCGCTCACTTCCTCTCCCCCTCTCTCCCTCCCCTCCCTTGTCTCTCCCTCCCTCTCTCTCAGACCCCGCTCCTACACATTTCTCTCTTACTCCCCTCGCTCCTCCCCCTCCTTCCACATCCTCCCATCTCTGGCTTGCCCCCTCTTCCTCTCCTCCCTTTCGACATTCTTTCTCAGCCCCAACCCCAACAGGGAGCGAGCCATCCCTCAAGCCCCCAAACACAGAGATATCTACTCGGTCTTCATCCGCTCCCGCGGTGACATCCTCTCATCGCGGTAGTGCTCCCTCTCTCCACGCCTCTATCTCTTCTGCCAAGCTCCCTCCGAACCATCCCTCCCTTCTGTTATAGGGTCCCCTCTCTCCGCTCCTACTCCTCCCTCCCTCGACCTCTTCCTCTGGCAGCTCCTTCCATAGACGGGCAACCCTCTGGGTGAAAAGTTTCACCCTGTGCCTCCTATTAAATTTCCTTTCCTCTCTCACCTTAAATTTGTGCCCTCTGGATCCTGATTCCCCGACCCTGTAGAAGCAGTTTGTGTTCATTCACCCAATCCGTACCCCTCGTGGTTTTACATACCTCTGTAAGGTCACCCCTACTCTCCAGGGAATGAAGTCCCTACCTGCCCGCCCTCTCTCCGTAACTCAGTCCCTCGAGTCCCGGAGATCCTCGTAACTCTCCCTCTGCGTTCTGTCAAGCTCAGTGTTATCTTTCCGAAAGGAGGGCGGCCAAACCCGAGCGCTGGTACTCCCAGTGCGGCGGCCTCGCCGACAACATGTACAATCGCGGCCTGAGATCCCGTCTCCTGGACGCGTCCCAAACGCCGCCTTCACCGCCCCGTTTACCTGTACATGGTTTCAGAGAAACAAATAGCAGAACTCGATGCGTCCCGTTAATCGAAAGCTACAATTCTGAGACAGAGATAACACAGATTTCTCTCCACTGACCCAACCCTCCACTTCAAAACACATTTCCCTCTCCCACACTCACCCCTCTTCTCCCAACGCTCCTTTTCCGTTTCCACGGTCTCTACCCACACCTTTCAACCCTATACCCCAAACGCTCCCCTTCCTCTTTCTTACTGGCCATCTCTCCCTCCCCCTCTTACTATCTTTTTCTCTTTCCCTCCTTCCTCTTTCTCCCTCTCTTTCCCTCCATCGGAATTCCCCCTCCTCTCACACTCTCTCTCCCCCTCTCCGTCCCTCACCCCTCTGTTTCCCCTCACTCGGAATTCCCCCACCTCTCGCTCACACTCTCAACTCGCCCCTTCTCTTCCACAATCTCCCCTCTCTGTCCGTTACCTCTCCTCCCTCTCTGCTCACCTTTATCTTTCATCTCCCTTTACCCCTCTCCGTCTCTCACCCTCTCACCACACTTTCCCACTCTCACCACTCTCCCACTCTCCGTTCAACCCTTTCTCCCACTCTTTCTCACCCCTCTCCCCTTCTCTGTCTCACACACCTCCCCATCTCTATCCCCTCTCGTTCTCTCTCTCCCCTCCTGTTTTCCACGTTCCTCTCCGAGGTCTCTCATCTCCTGCCTCTCACGTCCCCCCCCCCCACACACACCTTTCCCTGCTCCCTGTATTCCACTACAGTCTCTTCCTTCTTTGTCTCATCTCTCTCACACCTATCTCTCTCTCACACGAATCTCCCCTCTATCGCTGCGCTTCTCTACGCCCATCTCACTCCCACCCCTCCCCATTCTTCCTCAGCCATGCCCACTTTCTCTTCCTCCCGCCTCTGCCTCCGACCTCGCCTACCCCACACTTCCAGACCCAACTCTCCGCTCTCCCTCTCCTCCTTTCTGTCTCTCACCTCTCACTCTCCCTCTCCATCTTCCGCCCTTTCTCTCTTCCCCCCCCCCCTCTCCCTCCATCTCTCTCTCTCTCTTTTGTGATGGGTACCATGGGTAACCGCTCTCCCAGCATCGCCGAATGAGTCGCACCTTTTTCCTCACCGTCCGTCTACTGTTCATTCAATCCCAACTTCCCATCCTTCCTCTCCTTTCCTTTGCTTCTCGCTCTCACAATTCTCCAGTTAACCGCCTGCCGACAGCCATTTTGTGACAATGTGAGACACTCGCTCCCACTTGGTCCACCACGAAGTGTGTCACTCCCTCACACTCACCATCTTGTCACTCTCCTTCCCATCCCATCACTCGCAAACCCCTTCCCTCCCTCCCCTTGCTTTCCTCTCCGCATCACCTCGATACTCTGCATCTTCTGCTGGTTGGCCGCTATTTTGCAATGCCAATTTTCGCCTCTCCTCATCGCCCCCTCTCTCTATGTTACCCAGTGAGTCACTCCCCCACACTCCCCATCCTGTTCCTCCCCACCCTGCCCAATCAGCGCCCTCCCTCCCCTTCCCATTACTTCCCCTCCCTTCAAGTTCAATCACTTCCTCTCCCTCCCCGTCCCATTATTCGCGCTCCCTTCCTGTCGTTTCACTCCTCCTTACCCTGTCTTTATCTTGTCTATGTCGGCCACCAGTTTGTGACAGGAACTTCTGCCCCTCCCCTTTTCCTCCCCTATTGAGTCAGTGACTTCGCCACGCTCACCGTCTCATCAGTCCACTCCTCGTCCCGTCACTCCTCTTCCTCCCAAACCCCTCCCCTCTCCTCCCCAAAACCCACATGTATTTGTGTGAATATCTGAGATATATACATTAGTTTATTCAATGACAACATCATTAGAATTAAAACATATATACAATACGCAAAACTACATAATACACTAATTAAAATACTGTTATTACAATCAATAACTCCCGATCCCGGGATTGTATCCATGGGCACCGCATGTTACTTCGCCATAGATTCTGTGTGTGACCGTGGCCATTGTAAGCCAGTGTCTCACTCTGTCCCGGGCGCCCACATTAACTAAGAATTCGCCCATTTTTCGCCATAACTCCCTCCCCGATGATAATTTTCAATCAGTGCGTCACCCCCACCCTGTCGGTCATTTTAACTCTGCCTGTCTCTCCCACTCTCTTGTCAGTGTATCACTCCCTCCCTGTCGGCCACGAGAAACAAGGTGACCACGGACATCTTAATTCCGCCCATCGCCCCCTCCCTGGCGCCCATTGTCACTCAGCCCATCACTTTCTCCCCGGAGACCATTTTCAGTCAACCTTTCACTCCCTCCCTAGCGACCATTCTAAATCCTTCTGTCGTTCCCTCCCTATTCACCATTTTCAATCAGGAGCCCCTCGCAGAACAGACACTCTCGACCACCCTCCACTCGATTGCGCAGACTGTTTATCACAAATAATAAATATATATCAAACAATAGAGACCGATCCGACATCTTCATCTCCGGATCCTGTGCGTCATCACTCTAAGTGTCGTGGAGAGAGGAGGATACAGACACCAGGAAACGTGTGCGGTAATATTCCCGGTGTCGATACAGAGACCCGACACCGTGCGCGGTAAAACTCTCAGTGTGAAGACAGAGATCGGGAACCGTGCCTGGCAAAATTCCCAGTTTGGAATAAGGAGACCGGGAACCGTGCCCTGTATAACCTCCTGTGTGTTATGTGGACACCGGAAACAGGGCACAATGATCATCCGGCGTGGGGACACGGAAACCATAAACCTGTCACACACGCACCCCCCACCCCCTGCCAAGTTCAGGAAGGCGTTCCTTCAGTCCGATCATATCACGGTCTCCGCCAGGAGATAGAACCTCATCAGTTTTACAAAGTCGTCAACATCCACACGACCCCCGGCTTTCCTTGTAACTAATGAACCATTGGCGTTCTCGTCAGATTCCCTAAACGCAGCCCTGAGTTCTGTCAAACACGGAATTCAGTCATCGCCGCCAATTTCCAGGTTCACAGACTTGCTGGAAATGAACTGGAAGGGGACCCATTGGGAGGCAGATGGTGCGAGTGAATGGGAAGGGGTGGGATCCGTTGGGATTTCAGACGATAGGAGTGAATGGGAAGTCGTACACACGGTGGGGGTAAATTGGAAGGGGCGGGTCCCCATTGGCAGAAAAACAGTGGGAGTGAATGCGAAGGGGCGGGACTCACTGGGACGCAAACGGTGGGCGTGAATGGGAAGGGGTGGCGCCCATTGGAAGTTCGGATGATAGGAGTGAATGAGAAGCAGTGCAGGGGATAAATGGTAAGGGGCGTGCCCCCACTGGCAGGCCAACTGTGGGGGTGAATGGGAAGAGGTGGGGTCCGTTGGAAGTTTGGACGATGCAAGCGAATGGGAAGGGGTGCGTCACGTTAAGAATGCGCATGAGTGGAGTGAATGGGAAGGGGTGTGTCATTGGGAGTGCGGATGGAGGGAATGAATGGGAAAGATTGGCATTTGATTGGGATCGCGGACCGTGGGAGAGGACGAGAAGGGTTGGAGACCCGTTTTGTAAAATTATCCACAACTTCGATTTCATCCTGGGCTACTTCTCGACCCTAGAAGACAAATGTGATTGTTAACTGCTATGGTTATGATTCCGATCTGTACTCCCCTGCCCGTTTGTGCCCCCTCCCACCCTCTCCTCTGTGCTCACTGCATCCCTCCCCGTCTCTGTGACCTCTT